>NC_071595.1:6550239-6820239 GCF_024509145.1 Vidua macroura | reverse complement strand
ATGATGGATGGATGGATGATGGATGGATGGATGGATGGATGGATGGATGATGGATGGATGGATGGATGGATGATGGATGGATGGATGGATGATGGATGATGGATGATGGATGGATGGATGGATGATGGATGGATGGATGGATGGATGGATGGATGGATGATGGATGGATGGATGGATGATGGATGGATGGATGGAGGGATGGATGGATGGATGGATGGATGATGGATGATGGATGATGGATGATGGATGGATGGATGATGGATGGATGGATGGATGATGGATGGATGATGGATGGATGATGGATGGATGGATGGATGGATGATGGATGGATGATGGATGGATGGATGGATGGATGGATGGATGGATGGATGCTCCCAGTTTCCTTGTGCTGATCCCAGCCCTGGCTCTGGAGCCTGCTGGGTTATTCCCTGCTAGGTGATTCCCTGCTGGCCATTCCCTGCTGGGATATTTCCTGGGAAAGCCCTGCAGGAAGGGGTTTGCACCTTGCACTGGGGGCTGAGCTGAGCAGAGCAGCCTCCAACCCATCCATGGGAATATTTGGGAATATTGCTCCATGGGAAATGTGGGAACCATTGCACTGCCCTTGCTTGGGTTCCTATCAGCAGGACTCACCCAAATTCCCTTTTTTTTTTGCTCACTGATGCCCTTCCCCTTGGAACTGGGTGATTAAAATCCCTTCCAGCCTGGACATTCCATGATTCTGCTGGATGAACCAAACCTTTGAGTGCTGATGTCAAACAGCCCTGGCGGAGCCCAGTGCTGCATCTTTCCTTGGAAAAACGTGAAGCCAGCTTTTGTAACTTCGCCAGGCAGTGCCTGTTCCTGGTGTGGTGCTTTCCCCTATTTCTGACTCCTGTCCTGGGAACAGGAGGGTTTGGAATGTGCAGGAACCCGTACTCAGCCTCCTTTTCCTCCATGTACAGGGAACTTTCAGCTCTGGAGAATCAGGGAACAGCAATTCCTGGCTGCCAGGGGTTGTGTTTTCTCTCCGTGGGCATGGGCGGGGCAGGGAGGGGGCCTGGCTTCCTTCTTTTGCTCCCGGGGTTCTCTCAGCTTGTGGTTTTTCACGGAAAAGGACTCAAGAAAGGAAAACCGCCCTGCACTTGTTTCCAAACATCTCCGGAAGAACACCCTGGTTGGGCAATATTTGAGGGCTTTGGTTTTTTTTAGATGGCAGCTCATGAGGCAGCTCCAGGTCTTCGCAAGGATCTGAGCTGGATCCTACTGGAGGAATTCAATCCTTCAGGAATTGTGAGCTATGGAATAGCTTGGCTGCCTCTTCCAGCCACCAGTGTTCTGGGAGAATCTGGGAATGGGGGTCACAGGGGGAGGGAGGGGTGGTGTGGCTCTGTCCAGCTGAGAGGCAGGAGAGCCATAGGAATGGCTCCATGGAAATGGCTCTATGGCAATGGCTCCGTGGGAATGGTTCCACAGGAATGTTTCCATGGAAATGGCTCCAAGGGAATGGCTCTATGGAAATGGCTCCATGGGAATGGTTCCATGGCAATGGTCCCATGGCAATGGCTCCATGGCAATGGTTCCACAGGAATGACCCCATGGGAATGGCTCCATGGCAATGGTTCCATGGGAATGGCTCTAAGGGAATGGTTCCACAGAAATGGCTCCATGGCAATGGCTCCATGGCAATGGTTCCACAGGAATGACCCCATGGGAATGGCTCCATGGCAATGGTTCCATGGGAATGGTTCCACAGGAATGGCCCCATGGGAATGGCTCCATGGCAATGGTTCCATGGGAATGGCTCCATGGTAATGGTTCCATGGGAATGGCTCTAAGGGAATGGTTCCACAGGAATGGCTCCATGGCAATGGCTCCATGGCAATGGTTCCATGGGAATGGCTCTGTGGGAATGGCTCCATGGCAATGGCTCCATGGCAATGGTTCCATGGGAATGGTTCCATGGAAATGGCTCCATGGGAATTGTTCCATGGGAATGGCTCCATGGCAATGGCTCCATGGCAATGGCTCCATGGCATGGAGGAGTGTTGGTGTGTTGGTGGCAGTGTCCCACAGCCCACACATCTGTGAGATCAGTGTGGGTGGGATTTGTCCCCTCTGTCCATTGAGGAGTTCTGGGACACTTCAGTGTTTCCCTGGAAATGCCCAGAATGTGAAGGAGGTCAGGAGTGTGTGTGTGAGGCTGGAATGATTCACAGCTGGGGAAAAGGGAGAGGAAGGGAAACCAGGATTGCCAGGGGAATCCACAGGAGATTCCAGAGGGAGCTGAAGGATTCTGCAGAGTTTGGGCTGATTCTCTGAAATAAAAACTTCTCTGGGCTCCACATTGATCTCCAACACTGCCTTGGCCTAAAGCAACCCCCCAAGAGAGCCTAAATTCCCTCCTGAGCTTTTGACCCAGAATTCCAAATTCTTTGATGGAAAAGGCAGAGAGAGCAATGCAAGACTGAGGGATCCCTCTGTGCCCCACAGCTGCTTCCCAGCATTCCCAGGACGCACCAATTCTGTAGTAATCCTTGTCCAGGTCTTTGCAGAAGCCCTTCCCGTTGGCCACCTCCAGGGAATACTCGATCAGCAGCAGGATGCTCATGACCTGGAGAACAAAGCAAAAAACCCAATTCAGGGGCCTTGGGCCAAATTCCCAGCAGTGAATTTATTTCCAGGGAACGCTGGATGGATGAGTCTCCAAGTGAGCCAAACACAAAGGGTTTAAATCCTGAGACAAGAGTTACCAGTTTATTAATATTTTGGATTTAATTGCCAGCAGAAGGAGGATGGAGAAATGACTAAGGCAGTGAGTTTTGTTTCAATGGTTTTTATCCTGGTTTTATGTTTTGAAATTGCCTTTTGCTCCAGAGTTGAGGAAAATGCAATACCAGTATTCCAAAGAGTAAAAAGAAACACAAAAAAGATGAAAGATCTCCCTGTAAGTGCAGCTGTGCCACTCCACTGACAAAACCACCACTTTTCTTCCTTTATTATTTGAGGAAAGTCTCCAAATGTTCTTTTTTACATTGAACTGGAATGATTTTCCCCAAGTTTTCCAAGTGGACCATCAAACCCCTGCCTCCAAGGCTCATTCTGCCCGGAGTTTAATGAGCTGGGAGATGGAGGGAGGTCCAGAGCTGTGGGCTCAGTCCTGGCCCTGAACTTCTGCACTCACCCAGGGATGTCTGAGCCCAGCTTAGGAGATCGCCATGGAGTCAGGGAATCCCAGAAAGGATGGAACATGCTGTGGGTAATTCCCTGCTGGGTCATTTCCTGGGAAAGTTCTGCAGGAAAGGGGCTTGCACCCTGCACTGGGGGCTGAGCTGAGCAGAGCAGCCTCCAACCCATCCACGGGAATATTTGGGAATATTGCTCCATGGGAAATGTGGGAACCATTGCCCACATTTGGAAGGGATTTGCCCATGGGTTGGAAGGGATTGGAAAGCTCATCCCATCCCACCCCTGCCATGGGCAGGGACACCTCCCACTGTCCCAGGCTGCTCCAAGCCCCAGTGTCCAACCTGGCCTTGAGCACTGCCAGGGATCCAGGGGCAGCCCCAGCTGCTCTGTCCATCCCTGAGGGTGTCCCTGTCCATCCCTGAGGGTGTCCCTGTCCATCCCTGAGGGTGTCCCAGGCTGTCCCTGTCCATCCCTGGCTGTCCCTGTCCATCTCTGAAGGTTTCTCTGGCTGTCCCTGTCCATCCCTGTCCATCCCTGGCTGTCCCTGTCCATCCCTGAAGGTTTCTCTGGCTATCCCTGTCCATCCCTGTCCATCCCTGGCTGTCCCAGTCTGTCCCTGTGTGCAGGAGGGCAGGGCAGCCCCAGGCTCTGCTCCAGCCCCAGCGATGGCCCCAGAGCCCCGGGCAGGGCCTGAGCCCAGGAGCTGCCCCTGCCCGGGAGGCAGAACTGCCCTGGGCAGTGCCAGCCCCGGGCAGAGCCCAGAGAGGGGCTGGAGTCTCCTCCCTGGCACATTCCAGAGCCACATGGACACCCTGCTGTGCCCTGGGCTCTGGGATGGCCCTGCTGGAGCAGGGAGTGGCACCAGTGACCCTGGGGTCCCTCCAGCTGCCCCTCTCCGTGACCCCGAGCCCTCTGGCCCTGCAGGGATGCAGAAGCCAGGCCCTATCTGCCACCCACATCAGCACCAGCCCGGGCAGAGCTGAAACAACTTTTCCACCAGAGCTGCAGCAACCTTTCACTTCAACCACGGCCTGAGCAGCGCCGCGGGCGAGGAGGAAGTGGCACTGCTGTGGTCTGGGCTTGTGTTTGCAAACTGGGGCTGCTGGAACGGCACAGGGCCAGCTGCTGCACGGGCTGGGGCTGGGCAGGGGGTGGGTCTGGGTTTTCAGAGGGATCCAGGCACACTTTGGGCAGCGGGGATGCCCAGCCAGGGGAGCTGTGCTGCCCTTGCAAAGGAGCTATGGGAGGGAAGGCTCTGCCTTGCCCCAGAGAGGGGGAAGAGAGGCTGGGAGGCGACAGGAGCTGAGCACAGCCCCTCCCTCTCCCTCTGTGTCAGCCGCAGAAGACCTAGAAATAATTTCAAACCAAATTCATCAACTTTCTGAGGCCCCAGCTGCAGCTTCCAGAACTGTGGCACTGCCAGAGCGAGCACCCACCCAGCCACGCCGGGCTGTGAGGGCACTGGGAGCCCCTGTCCACCCTGTCCCTCTGAATTTAAAATTCTGTCCAGAGTCTGAGTGAGAAGGAAGGATGCGTCAGGTTTTCCCTGGGCCTGTCTGATACCAGCTTGTTCAAGAGTCACTCTGCTGTCTTCCCTTTTTTTTTCAATTAAGTAAATGAACTTTGCAATTTGCTCATGAGCTGGCAAGAAAAAGAGGAATATCCAGATCTCATTACACGAGGACACGACAAAGTTAACACGAGTTCAGCTTAATGGAACAGCATTTCAGCTCCCAGGGCAGCTCTGAACGCTGTCAAGGATGAAATTGCATCGATCCAAAGTGTCTTTACAGCTGCTGGTGCCCCCTGGGAGGAGAGGGATCTCTTAATGAAGACACATGGAGATCACACCTGACTGCAAGGTGGCTGAGAGGTTTTGTGTTCAGGCTCCCAAACACTTTTTGCTTCCTTTATTTCTGCTGTTGGTCCAACCCCTCAACTGCCAGCTTGGGAAATATGGGCAGAAATTGCTTTTTCAGGTTCCACTTAAAAGGAGGCCTGAGCAAAATGGATGAGCTGGGCCCTGAATATCAGTTTTGTTCTGAAAGAGGAGTGGGTCAGAGCAGGACAGCAAACCCCAAATTCCCCCATCGCATCCAGCAGATCCAGAGGCTGAAGCTGAGCGTGAGGAACCCTCTCTGATGTCTGCCAGAGAAAAACAAGGCCCTGGTTCCCTTGCTGGTGAGGAAATGAGCCACACAACCCAGACCAAGTGCAGTCACACAAGATAAGGACATGGCAGGAAACCCCAGCCCAGCCTCAGAGACTCAGGAGACTTTTAAGGCAAAAGTTGGTTTAAAATTTTCCATTTTGTGTAGAAAGAAAGAAGCACTGAGCTGTGAGCAGGCAGAGACCTCCAGGCCTTTCCCTTGGCATGGAGAGCCAGGCCAGCACAGGACACCTCTCCAGCAGCTGGGCTGCTGGGATGTGGAGCCTTCCTTATTCCTGCAGGGAATGCACATCCAAGGGGATAAACCTTCTGCAGAGGGGCCTTTTGGGAGGAAGGCAGAGGAGGATGGATGTGGTGCCTGCCCTGCACTCCTTGCGCAGCTAGGAGCAAGATACACCCTCAGCTCCAGCAGAAACCAAAAACTTCTCATTTCAGACAGAAAAGTACCCAGTTCCATTTCCCATTGCAAAGGGAAATGCAGGTTTAAACCAGAGGATTTCACTTCCAGGTACTCAACTCCCAGCCCCTCTCCAACCCTTCCTCCCTGATCTCCTAGAGCTGGAACTTCTGGAGCAGTCCCCATCTTCTTGCTGCCTGTCTGTAAAAGAAGCTTCACAGTTCTTGGTGGAAGAAATCTGAATCCCTGGAGCTGGGCCAGGGCAGGGCAGGCTGGAGCTCAGGGAAAGGTTCTTCCCCCAGAGGGTGCTGGCACTGCCCAGGCTCCCCAGGGAATGGGCACGGCCCCGAGGCTGCCAGAGCTCCAGGGATGCCCAGGGTGGGGTTGTTGGGGGTCTGGGCAGGGACAGGAGCTGGACTTGAGGATTCTTGTGGGTCCTTTCCAGCTCGAGACATTCCGGGATTCCATGATATGGAATATTATGGAATAATGTATGACTGAGATAAATCCAGTCATTAAATCAAGGGAGATAAATTAGGGTGACTTGAAGGCAGAATCTGACACACAGAGCCCCCATTCCCTGGGGACAATCCTGCTGCAGCTGCAGAGGGGTTAAACTGCTCTTAGAGGCCATGTTTTGCCTTTTTTTTTTTTTTTTCCTGAAATATTTGCAGCTTGCCTGATCTCCAAGTGATTTATCTTTGTGCACGTGGCCCTGGTGCGAGGCTGCTCCTCTTCTGCTTCACAGCAGGGCTTTCTGCAAGGGGAGCTTGAAACCATGGAGAAACCGTGGGCAAGAGGGGCCACTGGGGACAGGGACAGGGTGCTCTGGGTGCTGGGGTGTTCTGGGGACACCAGCACAAAGAGCACCACCCAAAAACCACCCTGTCAGAGCTTCTCCTTTTCTCTCCTGAATTTCCAAGTAGCTCTTGTGGCCGAGGATGAAGTGAGGAGTGCTTTGAGTTCTCATTTGGTTTCCTTTCACAGCATTTCATCTTCTCCTGCTGGTTGAGCTGTTCCAGGAGAAGCAACTCAGGCTCTGTGGGACCCCTGGGCCAGCCCCAGCCTGGTGGGAGCTCAGTGAATCCCACTCTGAGCTCGCCTGAGTCGTGTCCAGAGGTGAGGACAGGGCCTGGGAGGGTTCCAGAGGGGAATTTCTGCTCTGTGAGTTACAGAGCTGCCAAAGAGAGGAGCTGGAGTGCAGCTGAGGCCAGACAAGGTGCAGACACGGCTTCCCGAGGCTCCTCTGGCTCCAGTCAAGGAGCAGCAGGAAGGGAATTCTGTTCCTGCACTGGAGCAGGTTTCCAGCCCTGATCCTAAATCTCTCTGTCAAACACCTTGAGGCCTGAGGAGCAGGACAAACTCCGCAGTGCTGTCTTTGAAAGTCACCTGCAGGTCACCCCCCCACAGCCAGTGGAGCTTTGCTGATCACACACCCCCGTCCTCCCCTCGCTCTCCTCCTCCTTCCCTGTCTGCTCCAGAATGCCCAGGATTTATTCCAGTTGTCTCTGAAGAGATCAGCAGCGAGGCAGAGCTGATTTGTGGGAGGAGAAGACCTCGCCACAGAGCCTGAGAGCTCCTTGGTGGCACTGCTCTCACCCAGCATGGCTGGGATTCATCCCTGGCACCTGCAGCAGGAATTTATCCTGATCCAAAGCCCCAGCACTGATGGAGCAAATCAGTGAAGGTATAAATCCCCTTTTCCCTTCCCCTCCCCCTGCCCAGCTGCAGCTGCACCATCAGAAAGGGAGAGAAGAGGCAGGGGGAAAATGATTGCTATTGTGTGATAGCCCCTAAAGTAAGACATGACCTATCCAAAAATTACCCTGGACAAGAGGGATGGTACAGCTCCTGCTGCTCCAGGGACGAGGGGGGACCTTGGAATGTCCTTCCTGTGCCACAGCTGCCATTCCCATGGGATTTCTGCAGGCTGTGGGTCCCCAGCTCCCGCTCTGCTGTCCAAGGAGTGGTGAGAGCCCCGTTATCACCCTGAGGGCTCCCCGCCCTGACAGTGCACACCCAGAGCTGTGGTGGGACCGTGGAATGTCCTTCCCGTGCCACAGCAGCTGATCCCATGGGATTTCTGCAGGCTGCAGGTCCCCAGCTCCCGCTCTGCTGTCCCAGGAACCTGTGAGAGCCCCGTTACCACCCCGAGGGCTCCCAAACGCTGACTGTGCACACCCAGAGCAGCACAGGGATTATTTTAATAGCGCAGCCATGCAAGAAACCACATCCTCAGGGTGGCTGAAAACACCTAAAGCTCCTCAGTGCAGCCAGGAGCGTGGGAGAGAGGGGCCTCCAGGCTCTCCTGCTCTGCCATCCCTGCCCTGAACAGCTTCTAGACACGGCCAAGATCCCAATGGAAACCAAAAGAGACCCAGAGGAGGCAGCTCTGCCCATCACCCTCTGCTCATCCAGCTCCCAAATCCCTCCAGTGCCCCATTCCCACATTCCCACTGCCAGTGCTGCCCATTCCCACCCAGCAGGCTCTGGATGCTCTCAGGTAGGAGCTCCTGCACTGAGCAGAAAAACAGGAAGCAGAGCGAGTTTCCCTGAGCTCCAATTGGCAGAGCCACAAAAAAAATCATTCAACCCCTCCCCCCGGTGCAGTGAATTCCTCTTCTCCCTGTCCCCCACCACCTTTTGTTCATCCCTCTTAACTCACTGGGTTTTCCTCTTGGGAACAGAGAACATTCCAGCGTCAGGGAACCCTGTGAACAAACCCACAACAATGCGCCTCCTGGAGAGGTTCCACCTCTGTTCTCCTGTCTCCCCGTCCCTGCCCCCTTGCAGGACTCACCATGTGGAAGATCCCCAGGGCCACTGTCGCTGTCTTGATGTTGAAGCAGCAGCACCTGGGGGGCTCAGGGGGGGTTTGGGCAGTCATTTTCGGGTCCCTCTGAGCACTCCTGAGTTAATGAGGTTGGATTTGCAGCCGCCCCACAGAAAGCGAAGTGAGAGCAGCTCGGCTTCCTTCCTGCTCTCTGAATGTGTGAAGTCATCTACAAAGTCACATGAAGCCTTTGGGTTTCTCAATCACAAAGAAAGCAAAACTCGGGGGCTCTTTGAGCACATCCAGCTGGGAAATCAGAGCCCCAATGCTGTGTCCAGCACGGGGCGTCAGGAGAGGACCATCAGGAGCAGGACGGGGCTTTGTCCTGCAGAAATCCTCAGGAACAAAACAGAGGCCAGGAATTTCACCTCAAACTCACCCTGCTGTTTTTGCAACGAAGCATCCAAGTTCCTCCCTTTGGAGCTGGCGTTCCCTACCAGCAAAGGCATCATTCCCTGCAAGTGCTGCTGGAGCAGCCCTGGGCTCTGCGAGGAGGAGGAGGATGGCAGAGGGTGTCAACGTCTTTTTGGGGCTACCTAAAACCGCAGGCCAGACAGAATTAAGGGAATAAAAAGCAGTCATATTTATTGAAGGGCCTTCAGGTACATTTTGAGCAGATGAAGCCCCCTCAGGGGCTACACCCAAAAATGGACTACGGGTCACGGGTTTGCACCCTTTTGTAAGTTTGGGCCATTTGCATATTGGGGGTTCATCTTCCAATTACAGCTTCAGCTAATGAAGTCATTTACCCCAAATTTGCTCCCCCCAAACTCACTTTTGTTTCCATCTCTGGAGGCCTGAGGCAGTGAGGGGTCCTTGGTTGCCAGGCCTGGAGAGGAATTGTTGTGTCTGCCCAAAATGGGGAAGCAGCAGCTCACACTGCATGTGGAGTTTGGAGTTGTGCACTGAAGAACTGCAGGGTTACAAATAGATGGAAAATATAAAAGCTGAAATCCTGAGGCATCAGTGTTGGCTGAGGGATCTGCAGCTCTGGTCCCAGCTCCTGGGGATGTGATTTGTGGCCTCATCTCCTGGAAATGAAACCAGCGGGAGCTGAGCGTGGTGGCTTGGTCACTGTGCAGGACATCGGGGTGTCGCCCTGCCTGAACTAACCAAAATGTGCTCTTTTTTGAGCACAGAGGACGGGGATTTTTTACCTTTCTCATTAAAAAATCCCATTTTAAAATTATTTTTTATTTAATTTGTGTGTTTAAAAAAAGACTGGACATGGCACTTGGTGCTATAGTCTAGTTGAGGTGTTAAGGCATAGGTTGGACTTGATGATCTTAGACGTCTCTTCCAACCTCATTATTCTGTGATTCTGGGATTCTGTAATTCTCTTCTCCTCTTCCCCCACCCCATGGGACAGAAATTCCCTCTTTAGACCCCTGTGGAGCAGATTGTTCCGAGCTTTGGGCTTTCTGACAAAGGCTTGATGTGTCCCAGCAGGGGACAGCTCTCCAGGAGGGAAATGCCGGTAAAGAAAATGAGAATTGGGCAAACATTCACATGAGCTCTTGTGGGTGTCACGTCCCAAAAACCCGCCCTGAATTTGCTGTTTGATGCCTCCAGGAGCCTTCCCAGCACAGCATCCCTGCAGTGATGCAGCAGAGGGCCTTCTTGGTTGCTTTTACGGAATTAAATGCAGAGATTCCACCTGGGTGCTTCATAAATACAATCCAGCTGCAAATATTCCTTGATGGATACTTGGTAGAGCAGGAAGGTGAAATCTCTTCACCAGCAGGGAAAGCACAAAGCTGCAGATGAGGACTGAGGGCACCACATCCACCAGCACCCCTGGAGCTGCATCCACTCATGAGAAATAGGCTTAAAAATCATGTTTATTTTTACAAATAGATCATTTTGAGCATCTCTCCTTTACAAACCAGATGCAAACACAGGCTTGGCTTTGCCTTCCCCACATGAAATGTGTTTTCTTTAGGGGCTACCTCCACCCCTGATAAATAGGGTTAAAAATAAGGTTTATTTTTAAAAATAGATAATTTTGAGCATCTTTCCTTTATAATAGGCTTGGCTTTGCCTTCCCCACATGAAATGTATTTTCTTTAGGGGCTGTTTCCCCTCCGAGCCAGTTTGTGGAAGGAGGTGCAAGAGGATGAAGGATTTCCTGCAGGTCTGAAAAGCTGGTTTATGATCTGACCCTGCCCCTTCCCTCTGCTCTGCCCCCTGTCCCCTCAGGGGCACACAGAGCTCTCCTTGTGTGCCCGAGCATTCCAGACCCGAACTGAGCCCTGGGTGTAGAAAAACAAACACAGACAGACACAAGTCTGTGGGAACCCAGGGCAGGGGAAATATCCCTGCACAAAAGAGATATCCCTGCACAAGAGAGACGACAAAAGTGTGAAATGGATTGTAGGGACTGTAGAGAGCAGTGTAGTGTGTCACATGGGTGAGGAATTTAGGTTTTAGGATTTTTAGCATATTGTAGATGGGTACAAGATGGAGGGTACAGGGTGTTGTCTCGAGTTCCTTTCTTCTTTCTTCTTCTTCCTTCTTCTTCTTGGGTTTGGGTGGTATCTTGTAATTGGGCAGAAAAATCCGCATTGCGGGTCTTCAGGGGTCAGTTATTGCGTTAGAAAGGGAAATAATCTCGGTGTCACTTCTTAATTGGGTAGTTTAGCTTTTGATTAGACTTAAAAGGCCTTGCAACAAGAGATTGTTGGCCATTCTTGTGCTGTTTTCGGGCATGCAAGGCCTGGGTGCAGACAGCGTGCTGAAGTCATGATAAGATAACAATAAAACGAGAACCTGAAAACCGAAAAAGTCCCGTGCGTGTGCTTTTCCTGACAAAGAACTGCTCCAAGAAGGTTTCCCCCTGCCCGGGGAGCCCTCAGGGAGTTGCCCGAACGTGGGGCCCGCAAACTCACACAAGTCTGTTCCGTTTCTTGTCGAGTTGGTGCTGCAATGAGCAGCTCATCCGTGTAGTGTAAAATTCTTGACTGTGGGTTGTCACTACAGGACACGAGAAAGCACGACGCGTCCCGCTGTTACTGTAAAGGTAAAAAAGGGATGTTTATTCTCTGACTCTAGCATTTATAGTTTTCCAAAGGTGCCAGTGGATTGGAGGGTGAACGTGCCACCTCGCCAACGACACTGGACAAACTACCAGTCCATCAAATTTCTCCCCCTCTATGAAGGAATGCAAAAACAATAAGTTATTTCCAGAAAGTGTGTGAGAAAGTTTGCTACAAGAATGCAAACTCAGAAGGCTTTAGGAAATCTTAAAAAATCAGGGCAACAGTGGGTGTTTTTGTCGGGCTGGAGACAAAGCTTTTGCCACGAAATATTGACAAGTAGTAGGCAAATTTTTCATCCCTTGTGGCAAAACTGTCCAGTGGTCAAACCTTTGCAGCGGTTCTCCTTTATTGATGGCTGGAACCGAGAAGGCAAATCCAGGAGCATCCTCTGGATGCAGTGGAATGTGGAAAAAACAATCTTTCAAGTCGATGACAACAAGTGGCTAGTCTCTTGGAGTCACTGAAAGAGAGGGAAGGCTGCAGAGGCCCCTTGACCTCTGTGGTCTCGTTGATGTTCCTCAGGTCGGGGAGCAACCTCCAGGAATCAGAAGTCTTATGAACGACAAAAGTGGGAAAAGCTGGGCCTGGGGTGCTGCTGGGGCCTGGAGGCCACTGAGGCCTGGCAGTGCCACCCCCGTGACCCCTCTGGGGTCAGGTTTTAGGAGGTTGCTCTGCTCAAAGGGACACAGCCTTGGCTGGACATGGATTTGAGGTGTTTTGTGGTGCTCTGTCCGTGACTCCTTCCTGGCAGCAATTCCAGCTGGAATTTCTCCTTGGAGAGGTCATCAGAGCATCTCCCACCAGGAGAGGCTGGGACCAGGCCCTGTCCCTTGTCCCCAGAGCAGGGAATATTCCCAGCCCTGTGTGAGCTGCTCCTCAAGGAAAGCTGGGCTGGAGGGTGGGGCATCCATTGGGAATAAATCCAATATGACAAATAAAGATAAACATGCCAATAATTAATAATTAAAAAGAAATAAGAATAAATATAAATATAATAGAATGATATAATAGAATATGTATGATATAATATTTTCTAAATAAATACAAACACAAACACAAACACAAATATAAATATAAATATAAATATAAATATAAATATAAATATAAATATAAATATCTAAATAGACCAAATGAAAATATAGATAAATATAATATAATGGATATAATAGATATAATACATATGATATTATGTAATATTATCTAAATATAGATAAAATAGAAACATGCCAAATAAAATAAATATAAATAAATATAAATATATGTCCTGGTTTAGGGCAAATTTAGGAGGAAACTTTTGAAGTGGTTTTCTTCAGAAAATAAATTCAAGCTGCCCCTCCTCTAACTGGTTCTCCACCCTTTGCTCTCGGAACCAGGCTTAAAGGTTAAACTTAATAACCAGCATAAACAGAACAGACTGGGGATACAAGCGCTGTTAAGTCACCCTAAGACAATATAATAATGCATTTTGATAGATATATTTATTCTATTATCTAAAGATACATAAATTTAAAAATACAAATAAATATCTATGCTCAAATAAAAATATAAAAATATTATAAATATATAAATATATAATATAAATAAAAATATAAAATATAAAATCCATGGGGGGATTTGGGGTGGATTTGGGGAGGATTGGGGGGTTCAGGGAGATTTGAGGGGGGCATTTGTGGAAATTTGGGAAGATTTGGGAGGGCTGACGGGGTTTAGAGGGATTTGGGGAGGATTGGGGAGGGTGGGGAAAGGTGAGAGGGTTATGGGGGGATTTGGGGGGCATGGGGAGGTTTAGAGGGGGGTTAAGGGGGTTTGGGGTACCTTGGGGGAATTTGGGGAGGATATGGGAGCAGTTGGGGGTTAGGGGGGATTTGAGAAATTTAGGGGGGATTTTAGAAATTTAGAGGGGATTTGGGTGGGGTTGGCAGGGAATTTAGGGGGATTGAGGAATTTGTTGGGGGGGAAATTTCAGGGTTTGGCAGGGACTCGGGAAATTTCCCTGCCAAACCCTTTCTGCCCATTTCAGAGGTGGTTTGGGGCGTTCGCTGCTCTGTGGGAGGGATGAGAGGTGGGGGTAGGACACAAAGCTTTGGGTCTGCGCCACCTTCACAGGTGGGCAAACAGCGCAAGGTTTGTCCCAGAGCCAGGCTGGGCTCAGCTCCTGCCCAAATTGTCTGTCCCAGCTCCCAGTCCTGCCCAGACCTGGGAAACGCTTCCTCTGTCCTTCCTGTGAGAAACACAGCTCACCACTGAAAATCTATATAAAAGTTTATTAAGGGATAAAAGGGGCACACCTTAACTTAAACCCTGTTCTCTATTTACTCTTACATCACAGGGGTGAATGCATATTCATAAACTTTGTACATACTCAAACATTCTTTTGAGTTGAGATGTTCTTTTGCTTGGTTTTAACCTTTGACTTGTCTGCATGCCATCTTGTAGATTAAAATAAGATATTTTATTTCTTCTTGTGGTTCCGTCCCGTTGTATTTTCACTCCCTGATAACGAGGGTCAATAAATTCTTTTTCTTTATTTTTTTTTTTTCAGTGCTCTGGTTTTCGTTTCCGTTATCTTGTCTTTCAGATAAGATAGTCCCCGAATGTGGGAAATCACCGAATTATTTTACACCATTTTCTGAGTTACTTATATGAAAAAGCATTTCAACATTTCATGGTCTCTATTATGCTACGGTCTAAAATAGTATCTTTTACACTATATTTACATATATTACTATATTTACTATATATAATAGTATTGCACCATGTAATAGTATATATTACATTATATTTACACTATATAATAGCATTGCACCATTTAATAATAAATATTACACTATATTTACACTATAGAATTGTATTGCACTATGTAAGTATTAGACTGTATTTACATTATATTATAGTATTACACCATATAATAGCATATATTGCACTATATTACACTACTATTTATAAAAGCTATACGGTGCATACATAAACTGACAGTTGATACTGTATCAAAAGCAGTAATTACAAATTGTACTGTATCAGGATTTTTGTCATCAATAATAACTTGCAAAACAAAAGAAAATACATAAATGTGAAATCCAATAACTATATTTATATTATATATTTGTTATTTGTTATATATATTTATATTATAGATAGATATCTATCTTTTTAATATTATATATAATTATTATATGTGTTTATTAGTATAAATGATTCCAATATTAATATTATATAATTCTATAATATATATAATTATTTATATTTTTATTTATACATGTATATTTATAACAAACATATTTGTTATATTTGTTATTTATAACATTCCTAATTGGCTTCTCCCAAGGTTTTTCTCAGTAGATTTACCTTCCACGAGAAGCCAAACAACATGAGAGCCCTAACGAGGGGAATATTGCATTTATTGCCAGCGGTGCAATAAATCCCTGCCAGAGCTTGACACTGGGGCTGCCACCTCAAATTCCTGCTGCAAACCTGGCGGGCTCAGGCTCTGCTGCTGCCAGGGAAAAGGGAGAGTCTGGGTGAGAAATGGCTTCTGCTCCTGGAGTGCCCGAATGAAATGAAATGGACTTTTTAAAATCCCAAACGGATTTGCACAGGGAGTTTGGTCCAAAGGGTGGCATGGAGGTGGGGAGCTGCGCAGTCATGGAATCACAGGATCTGCCAGATCCCAGCTGAAGGTGTTGGGGGACAGGGGAGCGGGTGGGACTTTCCACAGAAGTCACAGAATTATAGAACCATGGAATGGTTTGGGTGAGAAGGGACCTTAAAGCTCCTGCCATGGCAGGGACACCTCCCACTGCCCCAGGTGCTCCAGCCTGGCCTTGGGCACTGCCAGGGATCCAGGGGCAGCCCCAGCTGCTCTGGCAATTCCAGCCCAGCCCCTCCCCACCCTGCCAGGGAACAATTCCCAATTCCCAAGATCCCATCCAGCCCTGCCCTCTGGCACTGGGAGCCATTCCCTGGCTCCTGTCCCTGCAGGCCTTGTCCCCAGTCCCTCTGCAGCTCTCCTGGAGCCCCTTCAGGCCCTGCAGGGGCTCTGAGCTCTCCCTGGAGCCTTCTCCTCTCCAGGGGAGCATTCCCAGCTCTCCCAGCCTGGCTCCAGAGGGGCTCCAGCCCTGGAGCAGCTCCGTGGATTCCTCTGGGCTCTCTCCTGCAGCTCCAGGTCCTTCATTTTGGGGGCTCCAGGGCTGGGGCAGCTCTGCAGGTGGGGTCTCACCTGAGAGGGCCACAGAGGCACAATCCCCCTTTTCCTGCTGCCCCCTGGGATCAGCCCAGGGCTGGGGGGTTCTGGGCTGGGTCATGTCCAGTTTCACCCTTCACCACCCCCAGATCCTTCTCCCAGGGCTGCTCCATCTGGATCCAGCCCAGGAATTTCTCCATCTCAGGGGCAACACCAGACTTGGCCTTGTTAAACCTGAGTGATTCCCACGGGGAGGGGGCTGTGCATGGCCTGGATGTTCCAATATTCCCAGTATTTTACCTGTGCATTTACAGCAAGGTGTGGCTAAAGCTGACAGGCCAAGAAACGCTTACAGTGTACTGTAATCAGGAAATAGTTGGCTTCTGATTGTGATGGTGTGAATTATAACATCTGTATTGTCTCACCCTTCTCATGAGACTGAAAATGGAATAAAAAGTTTTTAAAACGCCTCTCAGTTGCCCCATCTCTGGGTCAGGAAAGGGCATAATCTGACATTTACCCCCCAGGACCTGCTGTCCTGTCCCTGCCCTGTGTCCCCAGCCTGTCCTGCTGTGTCCAACCCCCCCTGAGCCCCACACCAAATGTTCCCAGAGCTGCTCCTAACACCCAGCAGAAGGATTTGCAGGTGTCAGAAATCATTCATTGCTGAGTGAGGAAATCCCAACCCCACCCACAGCAACCAGGAGCTCTCTGAGGGCTCCAAAGACAAAATTATCATTTTGCTTATTAGGAGTGACAACAGAACGTCTCCATTAATGTGACTTTCAGCCAGCAGCTCATTATGCTTTATGTCTGTGCTGATGTGTGTGTTTGGCCATTTATTATTCCTTTTCTCCTCACGCTGGGCCCTGCTTTAGGATTTATGGCAGCCTCTTCCCTGCTTTATTCCTTCATTATATTTTATGGCAGCTTTGCCATGCTTGATGTCCACGCAGCCTCCCCGTGGATCCACCTTCCTGGGTTTATCCATTAGCTTGCACGGCTCCTGCCTCACTCAGGGATAAAGAATAATAATCTGGAGGATATTTAAGGGCTCGCAGAGGTGAATGTCCATTGTTTTCATTCAGCTGGATGGAGAGAGCTGCTGCTTTGGCTTTCCCTCACACAGCTCTGCGAGCTCAGGTCGATCCTCTGGTTTGAAGGGAGGCAACAGCTTCCCTGCAATACTCACCCAGCAAGGATAAATCAATTAACCACTGTTAACAATTAACCACTGCTGCTGTTTAATTTTTATTAATGGCGGGTTCATGGAGATATCCTCCCACCTTGATAAAGCCTTAAAAAAATTAAATGCTGGGTTCAGCTTCCCACACAGGATCGTGGCATGGTTGGGGTGGGAAGGGATTTGAAAGCTCATCCCATTCCATCCCGTGCCATGGACAGGGACACTTTCCACTATCCCAGGTTGTTCCAAAATGCTGCTCCTTCACCTGGAGCTGATTCCCACTCTGAGTGTCCAGTCTGAGATATTTGGGATTCTGCCTGCATGGAGGAGCCTGCGAGAGGAGCCTGGAGCTCATAAACAGCTCACTGGCAGAGAGGGATCCCTTTTACAATGTCCCGGGAACCATGAGCAGATTACCCCAAAGCAGGGAGGATTTGGGGCTTTGAGTGTGTCCCACAACCCCTCCGGGCCCCCCGGGCTGGGAGGCTGTGCCTGGGACATGGGGGATGATCCCACAGGCAGCCACAACCCCAAAAAGTGCTGCTGGAACACAGCTCCAGGCTCCTGCAGCACCAGCTCATCCCTGGGAGCATCCACTGAGCTCCAGAGGACTGGGAGTGCTGGGGAGTGCTGGTCCTGTTCCAGCACAGGGATCAGCTCAGGCCAGGAGACAAAACTCCACAAGAGGGTTCACATCCAGAGCCAAACTCACCTCATCTGAGGGCAAAGAGGAGCCCAGGGCTGGGCCCTGCCCGCTGCAAACCACAGGACATTTGCTCCATTAGTTCTTCCCACAGTGGGAAAACAAGATATTTCTGGGATTTAATCACCAGGGAAAAACCTTATCCCTTCCTGAGCTCTGTGCCCAGCCTGCCCTCCTCCCTCACTGTCACATCTGCAGCTCCCTCCCATTCCCACCTTTCCATCCCTGATCTGCTCTGGAAAAGGGAAAACAAGAAACCACTGGACTACTGAGCTGGAGAGGGAGCATGGCTGCTGCTCTGTCTGCAAACCCCAGAAGATTTATTAGGAGGCACCAAAAAAGGTGAGAGTTCCTGCACGAAGCTTGGCAGGACACCCTGTGTGGGTAACTCAGTGACCTCTCCAGTGTTTCCATGTTCCTCGAGCCTGTGGGGAGGGAGGCTGCTCCTGCTCCTGCTCCTGCTCCTATTCCCAAATGGATTCACAGCGGGGAGAGAAACTCCTGATATGTTTTTATAACAAATCAGCCACGGCCAGCAGCAATAGCCAGGAAATGCAGGAAAACAAAGATTTTTGGGCAGCAGAGTGAAGCCCCTTCAAGCACTGGGAGCTTTAAGCCGAGCTCAGAAAAGCGAAGAGCTCCTGGAGCTGTTGTGCTGGTGGAGGAGTTATAGGGAAGGAGGGAAAATGGGATTATAAATCCCCCCCTGTCCTGAGTGGAAAGGGAAGTTTTTCTGTGCTAAACATGAGCAGCTGAGTAAAATTCCACAGGAGAAGGAGCAGACTTCGCCTTTGATCCCTGCACTGTTTTCTCCTGGGAAATGGGAAGAGGACCCAGCTGGTGGCTGCTGAGCACTTTGCAGAAGCAACACCTTTTTTTTTCCCCTCAGAAAGCTCGGTGTGAAATCTTTCTCCAAGAGGAGACCCCGCTGTGCCTCTGCAGGGCTCCAGCTCCCGCTCGTCCCCGGCCTGCAGGGTGCTCCCCACGGCTGCCCCTGCGCAGTAAATTCCCATTTTCGGGGGATTTTCTCAGCACAGCCCCATCCCTGCTCTGTTCTGCCTCAGTGCTGGGGGTGCTGGGCGGGTCATGGTTGGGAGGTGGCACCTCGGGGTCACCCTGGGCTGTGTCTTGGCCACGGGGATGTCCCCGAGTGTGGCACTGCTGTCCCCACCTCCCGCTCCGGGAGCCGGCAGAGTCCCCAGCACAGCAGAGGTTCTGGGTGTCTCCACAGCACAGCTGATCCCAGCTGATCCCAACCCTCTGGATCTGGCTGGGAGAAACCTTCCCAGCATTTTCACCCACTCCTACAAGGCAACATCAACAATATGGGGCTGCAAGTCCTTGTGGCTGTCCCCGCTCCTACTGATCCCAAATTCTTGTTTAAATTCTGTGTTTGTGTGCACAGATCACACAAAGTCCATCTTTTCTGCAAGGATAAGAACAATCCGTGTTCTCCAAATATTCTCCACAGTTATTCCCACAGAGCCCCTGTGCAGGTGCCTCACCTTTACCATAGATCACACAAAATGCTGAAGTCTAAACCAAAATATTTGAAGCCCAAAACTCAGCTGAGAAGAAGCTGTAGCTCTCTACAAAAGCATTAAAACTTTGCAGAGTTTTTAAAAAGAAAAATCAGCCACCCACAAATACAAGAACGGGAACATTTTGTTTTGCCATTTTCCAAATGAAACATTTCACCTCCTCAGGTTGAGAAAACATTTGACCTCGGAATATGTCTCTGAGTTATATATGGGGAAAAAAAACCCTGCAGCAATCAAATCAAAATGTTTCACTTGACCTGATTTTGACAGCCTGGTTTTTTAAGACATCACAGTTTTGAATCCTTTCGGGTTGATTTTCTTTCTCTTTTAACTCCAAATTTCAGCGCTGCCCAAGGCCCCACACTTGAGTCATTCCCAGCTGCAATTAGCCAGAGCTTCTCTGCAGAACCCAATCAATGATTACTCGAGTGAGCCTTGCAGGGATTGAAGCAGGGGAGAGGCCTTAAGCTGATTTCCTGGCCAGAGATTAATTCCACCTTGGGTAGAAAGAAATGGAATTTATCCTGCAGCCCCTTGAGAAGGGGCTGAGGTTCCAGTTCCTGCTCTCGCTGGGTTAATGAGGCCTCGGGGTGGGGTTTGGATTTGGTTTTGAATGAAGTGGGTGCAGCCCCGGGGTTTGCACAAGGAGCCCTCCTTTGTTCTCCTCGTCCTTCATCCCAAACATCCACATCCCAGAATCCTGCGGGGATTTCAGTGGAACGGCTGGAGGTGCCCCCATCCGGGGCAGGCTCCTCGTCCCTCATGGGATCATGGAATGGGTGATGTGGGAAGGGACCTCCCAGTGCCACCCCTGCCACGGCAGGGGCACCCTCACTGTCCCGGGTCACCCAGAGCCCCGAGGCCACTCTGACACTCATTTCTGAAGGTGCTTTGCTGCCTGCAAAACTCCATTTGGGTGAAATTTTGTGGAGAAATTGTATTCCAATATGAGTTTCTCCAGCAAAATCAAGGGTTCTGTGGGAGTGGAGTGCTCAGCCCTCACATGGGCACCTTTATTTGAGTCATTTTAGTGCTTTAACCTAAAGCAGAAACCTGAATGCAGAACAAAATCTAATTTGATGGTGAATTTTAGGACGGGGCTTGTTCAGATAAATTCCACCTGGAGTCAGGCAGAGCAGAGATGTCAGCTTGGGCTGGAACCACCTCAGATTTAAACAATTCCTCGTTAAAATGGACCTAGGCTTAAAAACCTCAGTGATCACAGGGAGTTTCACTGCAATGGACCTTGGGTGAAGCCCCTCGATGATCAGAGGCAGTTTCATCCCCAGGACTGGAATTTATAACAATAATTTTAAAACCATGATCAGGAGCTCTTCAAAATGATTGAAAGGAATTTCTCTGAGAGCTTCTCAATGCAGTTGTGGGACTGTGGAGCTGATTGGACCTTTTTTAAGATTTCAGTGAAGGAAAAGGAGGGAAAATAGCTGGAAACATTTGGCGATTACTGACCCATTCTTCTGCAGCAGCACAGCCTGAACCAGAACAAAACACGGAGCTGCCACTTCCTCTCCTTTCTGCACTCCAAGAAAAATTATCTGAGCAGAGTTTTTGTAAAACCAGCAGGAGAAGGGAGTGGAGATTCCATGAAATTCGCTGATGACTTCATCTGTTTTTATGGATCCAGTTGGGAGGGCCTAGAGGTGGGTCTGATGGGAAGTTTTTCCGAATAGAAATATCCCTTCTTTACGCACCCATTGGCTGTTCCCGTGGATTTTCAATGTTCTACAGGTTTGGGATCAGCTCTGGAGGAGCTCTATCAGCTGGGATTGTCCTCTGATGCTGGTGCCTGTCCAAAATCCTACTTTGATTTCCAGGTTTTCTTCTCAGAGGTTGAAACTCAGCCCAGGAGCCTGGGAAGAATTTAATTCTGGCAATTCCTCCTTTCCTAGTGAACCTGAGGAGGGGTCTGGGTTTAACCAAACCTTGGAATCCCAATCCAGCCTTCAGGGCTGCTCCCTTCCCTGCTGGATCCACCAAATGAAAAGTTTGGCACACTTAATTTTTAAATGCTAGAATGAAGTTTTTATGGGGACAAGTTTTGTTCCTCTAAAGCAGCTGTAATAAAATGGGAATGGGTGGGATTTTTTTTCCCCCTAATGGTTTGATCTCTTAGACCAAAAAAAACTCCCTAAATGATTCCGCTGTCACCTCTGTGTCCAACTGCCTCTTTTTTGGGATAGTGCCTCAGGATTCCTGGGTTCTCTTGTCTCCAGGGATGAACCTTGGAGATCTGAGCCCATGGGACAAGTTCGCTGCTGGCTCTGGTGGTGCAGTCCCTGGACACAAATCCATCCATCCCGTGGGCACAGGGAATTCCTGCTGAGGGAAAACCCCATCCCCACAAGGGAGCGACTGCAGGGATTATGGGCAGGGCAGGGAGGGGACTCTGTGCTCTCCCTGGGATTGGAGCCAAATTTTGGGAGCCAAATTTTCCCAACCTGGCTCAGCAGCAGCTCCACAGCTCCAGCAGGGAGGGTTTGGTGCCAGGGGCAGCTTTCCTTGAGGAATTCCTGATTTGCACTCAGAGGAGCTTCTGCTGGGAGAGCTCCACCCTTGCCAAGCCAAATGGTTGGGATGGGAATCCTGGGAATCCCTGAGCTGATCTCTCCTCATTCCTGGGCCACCCATGGAGAAGCTGCTCTCCAAAACCCCACACGCCTGGAGAGCTCCAAAATTCCAAAGACGAGACTCTTGTAGAGCTCCAAACCCCAAAGGGGAGACACCTGGAAAGCCCCAAAACCCCAAAGAGGACACTCCTGGAAAGCCCCAAAGGGGATATTCCTGGAGAGCACCAAAACGCCAAAGAGGACACTCCTGGAAAGCCCCACTGACTCTTCCAAGGGAGGATCACAAATCCACATTACAGGAATCCTGGGAGGAGCCTTCATCTGACATTCCCCACAGACAAAAGGTCCTAGAAGGGCGACAGCAGCTGTCCTGTCTTGCTGATCCCAGATGAGCCCTGTTGCTGTCACAGCCATTATTTAGGGCTCCAATTTATCTAAAATCTGCTTTTGAGGGGCCAAATTCTGTTTATTTTCCACTGTTGTCCTCCCACTTATTTTATTGCTGCTCCATCAAATCCAGGATTGGGAACAGAAATGCCCCTTCTCCAATCCCAGACATCTGAACCCTGCATCCCGTCTTTCTCCTCTTCCAATCCCAGACATCTGAACCCTGTATCCCATCTTTCTCCCCTTCCCCATGTCCTGCTTTAACTGGGAATGAACACCAAGTGTGTCTGGCACAGCTGGAGCTCAATCATCCTCTGGCGCCCTGCTCCCAAAATCCGGAGCCTTGGAAGTGCCCGGGATTCTGCTCTTGAAAACAGAGTGGAGCCCTGCCCCCAGTGCCATCTTCACCTTCCCGAAATTCCCTAAATCCCAGCGTTAATGGTGCTGTTCACAGAACAGAATTTGTTTGGATGAAGCCTTTCCCAAACAAGAGCGGCGGCGCCATCGGCATTAACCGGGGGAAATCTTCATTGACCTCTCCGAGCCTAAAATTCCCGAGCAGCGCCTACGGAATAAAAATCAGAATTTCATGTTTGCTTCAATAAACATTGTGGAGTAATGGAAGGAATTAATGTGGAATTGTAGGAGCCGGGGAATGGAGAGCGTGCAGAGAGGAGATAATTCCTGATTTTAGCGGTGAGTGTCCTTAGGAGCCACCAGTGGAGCGAGGCTGGGATGGACACAGCAATTTGGGACAGGTTTGGGGTTTCTGAGGGGATGCTTTGGGTGGTTCGGATGTTCCTGCCGAGGTCAAGGTGATCCCAGCGGGATCTGGAGCAGGGAATGCAGGCTCCGAGCGCATCTGTGGGATGCAGGAGTGCCCAGGTGGGAATGAGATGCAAACTGGGGGAGTTGGAGGAGATAACAGGGGATGTGGGGGGTGCTCAGGGCTGTGCACTCAAGATAAGGCCAAGAGCTGCCAAAGCAGCCTGGAACAGGAGTTATCCGAGATTTTCCTCTCTCAGAACGTTCCTGTGCCCTGGGGCACAGCAGGTTCTGAGCTTCTGTCCTACCTGCCTGTTCTTCCTGGCTTTTATTCCAGCAGATCCAATGATTTTCCTGTGGCTCTGAAGAAAAGGTGGAGTTTCACTGGCCTGTGCTCCCCACAGCAGCTGTGACACTCCGGAACGGAACCACGCGCTTGGATTCAGGGATTTTCCTCAATCCCATTCCTTCAGTCAAGAGCATAAAGGTGGCAGAATTCCCCACCCTTCTTCCCAAAAAGAACCTCCTGTCATCCATAGGAACCTGGATCACGTTCCTGAACATTGGGAAAAAACATGGCACCTCCTTTGCCCAGTTCTCCGCTCAAGGATTTGCCTACAAATGGGAAATTGCTGATGGTGAGATCCCAGCTCTGCACGTTCCAAAGGCACCGATCCCATTTCCAGCCTGGCTGCCACAAACCCCAGAGCTTTTCCAGGCTGCTCAACAAGAGGAGGTGGGAAAAGGAGAAAAGGCAGTGTTTTATTGGGAAAAAGGGATCCGGAATATCCGCTGCTGTGGAACACACTGGAGTCAATGCTCCAAGGGTAGGGAATCCTATTTAGGATTTCTCCCATTTAGGATTTCTCCTATTTAGGATTTCTCCCTAAAGCCTTCCATGGTGCCTCGGGTCCTTTCTGGGGCTGTAGTTCAACACAGCACTGACAAAAAGGCAAGATCGAGGTGGAAATGCCTGAAGAAAATGAGGAAATTTGGGGTTTTAAATAAATTGGATCTTTTTCCACTGAGGTCTGACCTGCGGCACCCACCCCATCCCTGGGAAAGAGGGAGCTCTGTCCCTCTGGGAAATATTCCCAACATTTTGTGCCTTTCCCCAGAGCAGAGGTGACTGCCAGGCCTCCCTGCAGCATCTGTTAAGGGCTAACGAGGACAGGTGAATCCATTCTCTGCAGGTGTAATTAATTGTGATTCATTCCACATCTAATGAAGCTGGTTTAGAATCTCAAAAATTCCCTTCCTAACAAAATCTCATCTGCTTTAATTTTCTGCTGGGAGAGGAAAGGGAAACGACCACATATCCACAAAAGAAAAAAAAAAGAAAAAAAAAAATCCAAAGATTTGGAGTGGTAAAATCATTCTTTATGGCTTTATTTGGGGTTTTCCTTTTAAGAATTCTCCCTACAACCACAACCCCTGAGTGAAAACAAATCTGATTTCATTTTCCTTTCCATGGGCAATCGAGCTCTATTTATTTCCCAATTTTTTTACCAAGCTAATTTATTTTTGGAGAGAGTTCAAGTTGTTCCTTTCCATTCCAAAAAGGGGTTCCAGTCTTTAATTTCTTCGTTGGAGAATCCAATTTTGTCACCTCAGAGCAGGTCCCTCCATTATCCCCCCACAGCTGCAGGGCAACACTGGAGATATGGAATTATTCTGGGGGAAAAAAAGCCTGGAATATCAATGAGTTTTCCTCCTAATTCCTATGGAGTTTGAGGTTTTTCTGGCACAAAACCAGAGCAAATCCACTCTTTTGGAGGACGGAGTGAATCAAATCCTGTGCCAGTTCTTCCCTCTGTGCTGTGACCCTGGGGACACCAAAACCTCTCTCAGAGCTGGACAGGGAGAGAAAATGGAACAAAATGTTGTGGGTTGAGATCAGGATCACGAGAGATCCCTCCATCGTGGGGAAACCAGGCTGGAATTAGGGATTTTAGTTGGATTTATTGCTAAGAAAATAATAATGAGAAGCAAAACCACCTTAATACAGCTTTCCCCTGCTCCTTCCCAGCTCTCCCTCTTCCCCACCATCAGTTCCACATCCAGGCCTGGCAGCCACAGGATTTTTTGGTTCCCAACACAAGATTTTTGGGTTCCCAACTATCTGCATTTGAGGTCTCAGGGATGGGGGGCGAGGCTGAGGCCAGGAACTGCCGATTTTTGGGGTTTTTCTCACATTTCCTCTGTCACCCCCTTGTCCTGTGGCATCCCATGGGAATGCAGCACTCCCATGCTGGGACAAACATGGGGAAAATGCACTGGAGAGGGCAGCAAATTTCCAACCCACTCAGACATTTCACCAAAGCCCCTCATTTTCAGCCCTAAATTCTGCTTTTCACGGAGCTGAGGTGAGAACCTTGGCTGCAGGTCCAGGCTTGGAGCAGTGAGGTTTGGGTTGGAGATCAGCTCTTGGCCTCTCCATGAATTCTCACAGCTTTTCTTGGTTCTGCACCTCAGGCTGGGAATCCACCTGGCATTCCCAGAAGCCAGCAAGGACACGAAGGGTGGGAGTGAGCTGGGTGAAAATGGATTTACAGGAGTTTGTTTGTGGTTAAGCACAGCCAGGAATGGGGCAGAGGGTCCTGAACTCAGCGCAGGGTTTTGGGGTTTTGTTTTTAACTTCTGCCCTCACCCCCTGGGCTCACAGCAAAATTCCCCTGTCAGCACCTCGGATCCAAACAGGACAAACAGGCTGACCCAGGAATATTTGGATTTTATTTGTACTCTGACTGTACCAGCCAAACCTTCCTGGCCACCACAAACCCCTGAGTGGCTTTTCCTCGTGTCCCATCCCTGTCGGGGATGGAATTCCTGCTCTTTCCACTCCAGCTTTCCCATCTTCCCCCCAAATCCCTCTTTGCCCTCAAATCCCAAAACGTTCCCGCCCCGCATCCAGAGGTGCCAGCTGTTTGCTGGCTCAGCCCTGGGCATGGATGAGCTGCCAGTGTTTATCAGGAGCCTCTGGCAGGAAAACAAGAGCCCTTCCCTAAAATTCCTGCACATTCCCAGGACTCTGGAGCAGATGAATGGAACCTCAGTGTGGATTTTCCTCCGTGGTGCCTCTGACTCTGATCCCAACAGATCCCAGCTGTGCTCCCAGAGGGATTTGTGGCACTAGGAAAAGGTCCTAGAAACACAAAGAAAAGTCCAAGAACACATTCCCAGGGACAGGGGCTCCTGGGGCGGATATTTTGGAAAAGCAGCTCCAGGACACACAAAGGGGGATTTGTGTCGGCCCCTGTGGATGCCTGGAAGGGGATTTGGGACATCTTGTTCCGTAATAAACCTGTTTGAGGGGGGAATTAACACCTCCTGCTGCTGCCTGCGGGGCAGGAGCACGTTCCTGCTGCTCTGGGCATTCCGAGATGGCTCAGGGACAATTCCAGCCCCAATTCCCCCGGAATTTCTGCTGGACCCTCACAGAACCATCTGGCTTTGCCCAGGGACAGGCCTTGATCCCGTCATTCCCACACCAGAGCCCCCTCCACACCAAGCACATTCTTCCTGCTGCTCAGGGAGAATTGGGAAAAACATGGGAAAACTGCCCAGGAATGGATCAATCAGTGCCTGATCCAAAGGGAGATCCAGAGAGCACCAAAATAAGGGAGAGAGGAGCAGAGGAGAGGATTCTCCACGGGCATGAACAGCCTCAGGCAGAATTGGGATGCGAAACTCCTGCCATGAGTGTGTAGGGAAGGACGGACAAGTTCAGGGATGAGAAATCCACAGAAATCCACTTCACAGGAGCAAAGGAGAGGTTTCTCCATGGATATGAACATCCTTGGATAGAATCAGGGTGTGAAACTCCTGCCACACCACGCCATGAGTTTTTATGGAAGGATGGACAAGTTCAGAGATGAGAAATCCACCTAAAAACCACTTTACAGGAGCAAAGGAGAGTTTTCTCCATGGATATGGACACCCTCAGGCAGAACCAGCATGTGAAATATCACAATGGAATATCCAGTGGAAAGGAAGCGCTGTTGTGCCCGCAGGAATTCCATGTATCAATGGGATTATCATGGAACATCACATCCAATGGAGAGGAAATGCTGCTGAGCATCCAAGAATTCCAGGTGAGCTCCAGTGGGAAGAGCCAAGAGCATCCAGCTCCTGGTGCAAAAATCACTAATTAGCAGATCCTGCCTTATTTTTGGAATGTTTTCCCAACACTCTGCTGATTCCTGAACCCTTCTGTCTCAGCATTTCTGGTTTTTGGGAAGCTCACCAGGAAAAATCAAAACAGGAGTAAACAGCAGCTTTTAAAGCAGAATTTGCTTCAGATAGTGCCATTTTTTAATTATTTATATTTATCAAAGATGGGAAAAAGAAACATTTCCATGTCCTGTTCACCTGGGAATGCTGTGGGATTGAGGGATTGCAAACAGCCTGAGCACAACCCATTTCTTAAGGGGAAAAAAAAAAAATATATATATATTTACATCTGTTATTTATACACATTCCCCAAAAATCTGGGGTTATTTCTTCCCTGGATATTTGCATTTGAAAGACAGGACTGAATTAATTCCAGACTAAATGTAAACATGACATACCTGGATCCGGGAGGACAGGCTGTCCCTGGGATGTTTTTTTGGGAATCTGCAGGAGGACAAGCTCTGGCTGGCTCCCACCTCACTCCCAGAGCCTGGGCTCTCATTCCAGCCCCTCCTTGGGAATGGAGGGAAGTGTGGACAGGGATGGGGCACATCTGGGAAAACAAGTCCTGAACGACTCCCAGGGAATGAAGGCGAAGCTCATCCAGGTTTGGCTGGAAAGGGAAAAAGGAGCCTCTTGTTCAGCACCGAACCCACACCGGGAGGGTTTGGACCCAGCTGCCTCTGGATTCGGGATCTGGAGAGCCCAAATCCCTCAGTTTGGGGCTGGGGACAGTGCGGGGGTCTGGGATGATGAAGGAGGGGTGGAATTTATCACCTCGCAGGGACTTGTGGCTGGATTAAATCCCTGAGGAATGTTCCTGACCTGGGAAGGGTCAAAGGCAGGGTTCAGACTGGAGTCTGGATTCAATCCCCTCTTTTCTCAGGGAAAGGTCAAAGATGGGTTCAACCCCCTCATTTTCCAGGGAAAGGTTCCTTTTCTTTTGGCTCCTTGCTCCTCCCCAGCTGCTCCCATGTGTCTACTGAGCTTCTCTGGGGCCAAGGTCTCATCCTGAGCTGGTTCTGCTCCGAGAAGAGCTCAAACCCTTTCTGAAGCCCAAGCTTTGCCCTCACCCTGGGCTGATGCACATTCCGCTTTTCTGTGGGGGATATTTGGGATCCTACACAGAGATCTCAGGTGGGAACAGCCAAAAGTGCCCAAAATCACTTCCCTCTGCACCCAACAAGGGCAGATCCTTCTCAGGCTGTCTGGAAAAGCTGCTGAAAATCAGGAGGAGCCCTAAAAAGCAGGAATTGCCTTAGGGCAGCTCTGGAAAGCCCCAGTTTGGTTTTCTGCAGTGTTCAAGCTCCGGGGGCACTTCAGGGACCAGGAAAGGTCTCCAGACCTGGATGGGGAAGCCCTGGCAGGGAGGAGCTGTGGATTCCCACCCCTGGAAGTGGCCAAGGCCAGGCTGGATGGGGCTTGGAGCAGCCTGGGACAGTGCCATGGCAGGGGTGGCACTGGAGGGGCTTTAAGGTCCCCTCCAAGCCAACCATTCTGTGATTCCATGTGGCAGGAATGACAGCAGTGATGCCCAGATGTGATACCTCCCCAAAGGATTTGGGAAGGAGGAATTTGGGAAGCAACTCCTCAGCTAAAAAGCTGCCACTGTGGGGTCATAGGTTTCAAAGGGACACAAAATGTCCCTCTCCACAGAGAACCCATTTATCCCATGGGACTTGGATTGGATTTACCTGCAGATTAAGGGGATTTAAGGCCCATGGTCCCACAAGTGTCCAACTTCCCAACAGAGTCCCCGAAGATCCTGGGTGCAATTGAATCCCTTGAGAATTTATTTCACCTGGAGCACCCTGAGGGCACCCAAGGCATGGACCCAAGTGCCTGGAAAGTGTGGGAGAGGATGTCAGGAGAACACTTCTCTGGAGGGACATTGGGAGGCCCTGAGAGATCCCTTTGGGAAGCTGAGCTGTCCTGGAGATCCCAGAATGCTGGAATGGTTTGGGTTGGAAGGGATCTTAAATCCATCCACCCCACCCCTGTCATGGCAGGGACACCTTCACCATCCCAGGTGCTCCAAGCCCCAATGTCCAGCCTGGCCTTGGACACTCCCGGGGATCCAGGGCAGCCACAGCTGCTCTGGGCAGCCAGGCCTCGCCAGAAGAAGGAAAATTTCACCCAACACCCATTTTCCTCTTTGTGTGTTTGCTTTTGTGGACAAAAGTGAGAACCCTCGATAAAAAGTGGCTGTGGAACGACAGTTCCAAGATCCCTGTTTTCAGTAGGAAAAGTTTCCTGTCTCCAAGACTCTCCCTGTTATTCCAGGCACCCTTCAGTCCATGAATAACCCTCAGTCTTCAATTTCGGATGTTGCTCAATCCCTCTCCCATTCCCATTCCCTTGGTCTGCCTTCGGAGCTGGAGCTCTCAAATTTGTGTTAATTCAGTGGGGCTGAGTTTGGAAAATCCAGGAGAAATCTATGTTAAAAACCAAAAAATCTAATTTAATTTAATCCCCCCAGTCTTTCAGTCTGACTCCTGAAGGCCCCAGCACAGCCCTGCACCCTTCCAGGGGGAGCAGGAATTTCCATGGAGGATTTCCAGATCTGGTTTTGAGTTGGAAATCTGGGAAATGCCACAACCTTTGAACCTGCCCCAGACCCGGGGGTCTCCAGCATAGCCAGAGCAGGGAGCCAAGGGGAAAGCTCCCAAAATTCCAAGAGCAGAGATAATTCCAGCCTTTTCCATGAGCCCTGACCCAGTGGCTTCTCTGCTGAGGGAAGTATTCCCTCTGCTGACTGGACCAAGGAACTCTTTATGGACACAACAAAATCATTGTTTTTTTGGAGGGAGGAAGATGAGAAAGAATCATTTCCTAAATCTGCAGGAAAATCCCCAAAGCCAATTTATTTAGGGATGAATGAGCCAAATAAAGTTTAGGATGAGTTTTCCCTCATAGAAAAGTCCCAGCTCTCGATCAAGTTCTGTTGATGAAGTTTAAGGTCTTGAAATTCCTCCAGGCTGTGTTTGAGGAGTGCAGCAAACCCTGGATATTCATTTTTAAGGAAATAAAACAACACAGGTGCTCTGTCAGAGCTCAGAAATGCTCCAAACATCCAATAAATTTCCCTCCTAATTCCTGTTTACTTTAGTATTCCCAATTGTCCATCTCTCACTCGTTATCTCCGTATTTATTTTGCCCCAGTTCCAGAAGCACTGATGTCATCGACCACTTGATTTCTCCACTGCTGCAAAAACTTTCGGAGTTTTGAGAGGAGGAGGGAATTTTTAATGCCTTGTTTTGGTCGGATTTTCAAGATTTATTCCTCCAGCACCCACGGTTTAAGGACTGAATGATGCCCCCCTGTCCTGGGTGAACAGGAGAGCAGAACTCCACCTGGATTGGGTTGTCCAGCTCCTTAGCAGCAGCAGCTGTGCCTGTGTAAGATTAATTTGAGCTCCAATGAAATTATTTGATCCCTAAAATTTGGCTGATCACGCTGTGGGGTTTTCCCTCTGTGGAACAGCCCAGCCATTCCTGTAGGAACAGCTCTGTTCTTGGCCCCACAGGGAAAAAAATGGGATTTTAACTCTCAGTTGTGCTGTCTGATGGTTCAGGTGGAGAGAACTGGTTGGGATAAACCTTTGGAGCACTGGATAGAACATTCCCACCTTTGTGATGGGGTTCTGAAGGAGTTCAGACTGAGTTACCTCACAGGTCCAGCCCTCAAACCCAAATTCAGCTCCAGAATTAAGATCCAGAGCTGCAGGCTGAAATCCTCTGGTAAAGCTTTGGAGAAAGATGCAATTGATACATCTCTGGTTTTGATACTCTGTTGATACTCCACTGATACTCTGTTGAGACTCCATTGACACTATGTTGATACTCCATTGATATGGTGTTGATACTTCATCGATACTCTGTTGATATTGCTACTCGGTTGGTACTGGGTTGGTATTCTGTTGATACTCCATTGAGACTCCATTGATGCTCCATTGATGCTCCACTGAGATTCCATAGATGCTCCTTTGTTACTCTATTGATACTCCATTGATGCTCCATTGATGTACCATTGATGCTCCATTGTTACTTCATTGATACTCCATTGATACTCCATTTATGCGCCATTGATGCTCCACTGTTACTCTGTTGCTACTCCATTGTTACTCCATTGATACACCATTGATGCCCCATTGATGCTCCATTGATGCTCCATTGTTACACCATTGATGCTCCTTTGATGCTCCATTGATGCTCCATTGTTGCTCCATTGATACTCCATTGCTACTACATTCATGCTCTGTTGTTACTCCATTGTTACTCCATTGTTATTCCATTGATAGGCCATTGATGCTCCATTGATGCTCCATTGTTGCTCCATTTATATGCCATTGATATACTCCATTGATGCTCCATTGTTACTCCATTGTTGCTCCATTGTTATTCCATTGATATGCCATTGATGCTCCATTGATGCTCCATTGTTACTCCACTGTTACTCCATTGATACTGCATTGATATACTCCATTGAAATGCCATTGGTGCTCCATTGTTACTCCATTGATATTCCATTGATGCTCCATTGATGCTCCATTGATGCTCCATTGATATTCCATTGATGCTCCATTGTTACTCCACTGTTACTCCATTGATATACTCCATTGATATGCCATTGATGCTCCATTGATGCTCCATTGATGCTCCACTGATGCTCCATTGATATACTCCATTGATATGCCATTGATGCTCCATTGATGCTCCATTGATGCTCCATTGATACTCCGTTGATACTCCATCGATGCTCTGCTTCCCTGTAACACACGAAAGCCTGGGGAAGGGAGGGTTTGAATCGGTACCGAGCAAAGGCCTCCGTGGCAGCGCGAGCAGACGATGAGGTATTTGCGATCTGTGAGAAGCTCGAGCAGAGAGAGAGAGGAGTGAGGAGCCCCTGCGTCCCCAGGGAGAGAAGAATCAGCCCTTTGCTCCCGGGGATGATTTTAGGGGTAGATAATGAGATTTTGCCTTTGGACAGCTCATCTTTAAAACAGTGCCGCAGAAGCTGACATGGCCCATAAGCACAGTGGGAAAAGCTTGTGGGAAATGGGAGGGAATTCACGACCGCAGATTTCCCCCGGCGGCTGCTGTTCGTGAGAGAGACACGAGACAACAGTTTTCTTGTTCTGGAGAAGTCTCCATAACATTAACAACAGGGACTTCTCTCCCTAATGAACTGAAGAAAGACTATTCTAGAGGTCTAGACTATTCTAGACTATTCTAAACTGACTGAAATTTTTATTTCTTTACATTGTCATTGGGGGGGAAAAAAAAAGGTTGCAGGGAGGAGAGAAGTGTCCTGAAGGTTTTGTTCTGATTCTTATTGCTCTTTCTTTTAGTTACTGTTAATAAACTTTTCTTTAGACCCTTTTAAAGTTTTGAGCCCGCTTTGCCTTTCCCCTGGGCCTGGCTCACGGCAGGAAATGGGTGAGTGCATCCTGTGCGGGCACTGGCGATTGGCCAGCGCTGAACCCACCGCGCTCACGTCGCCGTTGAGCCAGGAACAGGCGACACATAAAGTCTAACTCTCTTCAGGAGGCTGAGTTTATTAGAAACCCGTTCCTTTTTGTACACTGTTCCGATGCAGGTGAACCTGATTGGTCATTTAATCAACACCCCCTCACCACTGTGGCTAATTAAGAAAACACCCTTTGGTAAACATCTCACGAGAAAACAACTGTTCGAAACACCAGCTGCAAGATTGTTTCCATCCTTTCTCTCAGCCTTTTCAAAACTCCCCAGAGCAATTCCTGGGAAAGCTTCCCCGGCTTCCTGTCTCTGACCAGGCTGTCAGGATCCACGCACTCATTGGTGCATTGGCCAGGAAATGGCAAATTGGCGAAATCTCAAATTGGCGAACAAAAACCACTACACAAAACCGGTGTTTCCACCCGGTTTCAAACTGAAACCGCCACCCAGGCTCAGCCCAGCCTCTGTCCAACAGCAGGACACTGCGCATTCCCACTTCATTTCCTGGGCCTCCATCCCTTCTTAACATTCCCTTCAAAACCCACACCCCCAAAATTCTGGATGTGATGGGGAGTTCATTCTGCACTGCCAGCAGGGGCTGAAGCAGCCCCAGGTAGCCCCACCTCTCCCAGTCCTAATTTTTAATTTTTTTCTTCTCCTTCCCCAAGTCCTTCTGTGCTGCCTGTACAATTCCATTCTGCCAGGAAACGTTCCAAAAAAGAAAAAAGGGAATGAAATTTGACTTCTCTATGCAAATTGCAGCCCTGTGCATAATCAGGGAGGACGCAGGCTCACCCAGTGTCCTCCAAACAGCATTGGGGGATGAAAAATGTGCAGCACTCACTCAACCTCCAACCCGCAGGCCTTGCCCAGGCAGATGTTAATAAGGATCATTCCTAATTAAGGCATTTATTTAAAGCAGGTGACATTAATTGTTCTAAAATGGAAATGGGTCTTTAAATGGGATTTTAAGGACTTTCAGGGCTCCTTTTCTGCTGTTGGGGTGAGGGGTTTGGAGCTGGGGGGAACAGGAAATGTTCCCTGCCAGACAGGGCTGGGTAGGGACACCTCTGCTGCTGGGGCTTGGCTTGGATGGATATTCCCTTCTGGGAAAAGCCTTTGGGATTCTGGTGTTCAGCATCCCAGAAATGAGGTGGGAAAAGAGCTCCAAGGACATCGAGTCCCAGCTGATCCCCACCTTGTCCCCAGCCCAGAGCTCTCAGTGCCACCTCCAGGAATTCCTTGGGCACCTCCAGGGATGGGCACTCCAAACCCCCCTGGGCAGTTCCAAGGCCTGAGCCCCCTTTCCATGGGGAAATTCCTGCTGATTCCACCCTGAGCCTGCCCTGGCCCAGCCTGAGGCCGTTCCCTCTCCTCCTGTCCCTGTTCCCTGGAGCAGAGCCCGACCCCCCCGGCTGTCCCCTCCTGGCAGGAGCTGTGCAGAGCCACAAGGTCCCCCCCGAGCCTCCTTTTCTCCAGGCAGGGATGTGCCAGGCCATGAAATCCAAGGAATTGAGAATTCCCGAGCTCTGTGGGATCAGTGCTGCCCCAGCAGGACCTGCCCTCTGCCCCCCCTGTCCCTGGGACTCCAGCCCAGCCCTGGTGACCAGCACGAGGTTCCTGAGGGACACAAATCCATCCCAATCCTCATTTTGCCATTTCTGGAGCAAACTCCAGCAAGAAAATCCCCAAAAAACCTTGGTTTTCCCCCAGGCTCACACTCCTTTGGGAATTGCTGTTTAAACGCTGAGGAGTTTGTTCTGTTCACAAAACCAACCCAAAAATTGAAAGTGCCGCTCCCAGAGCCACCCAAAAATTCACCTGGCTCGCGATTAATTAAACCTGATTAATTAAACCACACTCAGATAAAAGGGTTTGGAGCTGTGTGCCAAGGACAGGACCAGCACTGGAATGCCACAGGAATCAACCCTCCCTGCACCCCATTCCAGTCCCGGCTGCTTTGCTAATTAGTCCTATTAATTATATAATTATTATTCCTATTAATCATATAATCATTATTTCTATTAATCCAAATCCTTCAGCCCACACAGCTTTAGGATCTGCTCACAGGGAGGGTTTGATGCCACAAAGGAATGAGCTGAACCTCCCCTGGCCATGGGAGGGGCTGCCTGAGCCACAGGAGCCGTTTAATTGGGATTGGGCTCTAATTGGATTGGATTTGAATGGTTCACGCTGCTCCCAAAAGGCTCTTAGTGCTCCATAAATCACATTTATTCATGGCTGGCTCCTCTGGTTCCTTCTGAGGGTTTCCTGAAAAGCAGCTCTGAGCCCCTGTCCAGGATATCCAGAAGGATCTGGGATGGGGATGCAGCTTCAAATCAGCTTTAAATAATCTAAAAATTGGATTCAAATCCACTTCAAATCAACCTAAAATCCACTTCAAATCAGCTTCAAATCCACTTCATATCCACTTCAAATCCACCTAAAATCCACTTCAAATCCACTTCAAATCCACTTCATATCCACTTCAAATCCACCTAAAATCCACTTCAAATCCACTTCAAATCAACTTCAAATCCACTTCAAATCCACTTCAAATCCACCTAAAATCCACTTCAAATCCACTTCAAATCAGCTTCAAATCCAGAGCTCTGCTCACTGCCATGAAGAGGGAAAGGCATCGCTTCTCCATCAGGATTTTCAATGGGAATTGCACGTCAGGCATTTCCCATTCCACATTCCTATTTCTGCCATTCAAGGAATTATCCTGGTGACTTTGCAGCTCCTCTGAAGTGAAGCAGACCAAAATCAGCCTCAAAACAGCCCAAAATCTGCCCCAAATCCACCTCAAATCCAGAGCTCTGCTCGCTGCCATGAAGAGGGAAAGGCACCACTCATCCATTTGGTTTTCAGTGGGAATTCTACATCAGACCTTTCCTGTTCCAGACTCCCAGTTCTGCCACCCAGGGAATTATCCTGGTGACTTTGCAGCTCCTCTGAAGTGAAGCAGCCCAAAATCAGCCCCAAATCCACTTCCAATCCATGAAGGAGGAAAAGCACCGCTCCTCCATCGGGATTTTCAGTGGGAATTGCACATCAGGCTTTTCCCATTCCAGGCTCCCATTTCTGCCAGCTGGGGAATTATCCCAGCTCCTCTGAGGTGAAGTGTCCCATGGGATGATTATTCCCGAGGCTTTGGGCTCCAAGTTTAATCCAGTTTCCCCTAAAGCTGCTGGAGCTTCGGCCCTGTGAGTGTGAGGGAGCCCAGGGCAGCCCCAGGGGAGGCTGCAATCCTGCAGAAATCCCCCTTTTCCATGAATTCTGAACATTTCCCGACCCTTTCATCTTTTGGAGTGAATTTTTCACGCTCGGAGATTGTTTTGTATGGATGAGCTGAACACAATCCCTGCAGGCAGCCGAGTTCAGGGACGGTGAAGGCACACAAAGGATCCTCAAAAAGAAGGAATTATTGTGGTAGGAGAGAATCAACTTCAAATCCAGCTTTTCCAGATGGAAAGGAACTTACTCCAGCAGAGCTGGGAGCCAGAAAATCATGGAGCAAGTTCCCATCTTGATTCCAAAGTGTTTCACTGTCGACACTACAAGGAGACCCCGAACACACGTGGATCTGATCCAGCTGTGCTCCACACCTGGATCCCTCAGCTCTGAATCCCTCAGGTCTAATCCAGACCCGGGCCAGCAGGAAAATGAATCCCACCTGCTGCTTCCTGGGATGGGAAATGCACTCTGAGAAATCCAGTCATGGAAATGGGGTGAGGTTCAGTGAATTCCCAGGATTTCACAAGCTCGGAACTGGAATTTCCACCCCGAGCTGAGCAAGGGAAAAATCCTTGGGCTCAGCAATCCGAGATGGCTCTGAGATGGAAATCCATGAGAAATCCTTGTTTTCCTGGGAAAGTTCTCCTGGAACTCCTGGAAGCTCCTTGTTTTCCTGGGAAAGTTCTCCTGGAACTCCTGGAAGCTTCTTGTTTTCCTGGGAAAGTTCTTGGGAGCCTCTGGAGATGACAGAAGTCCTGCTGCTTGTCCAGAGCTGCGCCGGCTCCTGAGTTTTTGTGGATCGGTCACTGCCCTGGATCTGCACAGAATTGGAATCAAATGAGGCTTTCCCCTGATCCTTTTCCTAAATTCCAGCCAGAGACAGGATTATCACAGGTTTAGGGCTGCTCTGGGCTCTCCTCAGTCTGAGGCTGAGCTCTAAAACTCAATTTTGTGCCCATCCTAACCAGACCTGGAGGGGCTGGAGCGAGTCCAGGGCAGGGAAGGGAGCTGGGAAGGGGCTGAGGGAGCTGGGAAGGGGCTCAGCCTGGAGAAAAGGAGGCTCAGGGGGGACCTTGTGGCTCTGCACAGCTCCTGACAGGAGGGGGCTCCTCGAAGTTGGTTCTTTTTTGGACAAAAGGAATATTTACCTAAAAATGCTGAATTTCCACTTGTTTTTAACAACCTGCAGCAGGATGGAAAGTGCTCGTTTCTTTTAAATCAGGGTTTGGTCCTCTCAAAAGCACCCCACAAACCCCTTTTAAGGACATTATTAATGTAATTATTTTATAGGGATTAAAAGATTTATCCTTAATGAAAGGTTTCTAATCTGTGGAGCCAAGGAGATCCCTTGTTCAGTTTAGTCTTGTAATTCCCTAGAATTACTGAATTTGGATTTTTTTTTAATTATTGGGGCTTGTCCATGAAATAAAAGAAATTTTAGTTCTTCTATCAAGTCTGTAATTCTGTGATTCTGTAATTCTATAATTCTATGATTCTGTGATTTTATAATTCTGTTATTCTGTGATTCTATAATTCTGGGATTGTGTAATTCCATGATTCTGTAATTCTCTGATTCTATGATTCTATAATTTTATGATTCTATATTTCTATGATCCTGTAATTCTATAATTTCATGATTCTCAGAGTCAATAATTCCATGATTCTGTAATTCTGTGATTCTGTAAATCCATTATTGTCTAATTCTAGAATTCCATAATTCTATTATTCTATAATTCTATGGTTCCATAATTTTGATTCTATAATTTTATGATTCTATGATTCTATAATTTTATTTTTTCTCTAATTCTCTGATTCTCTGAGCAGGGCCATCATCCACCAAGCCACGTTTTCAGCCAAAGATATCCAAGATTATCCCAAATTTCTCCATTCTGGAAGTGCCTGGAAGGAACTGGAGGTGACTGGGGCCAAACCCATCCCTGGTGCCACCAGAGAGCCCCGGGCAGGGGGAGCCTGGGAGGGAAAAGCCCTCAGGAAATGGGAATTCCTGGTTTGTGTCCCACAGATCCCATCCGGGGCCGCAATTCCATCACCCCACTGATGTCCCGGTGATCAAAGGGACATTCGGGAGGAGGTGGCAGCGGGAGGGGGTGACAGTGACAGAGCCATGGCAACGAGAGGCGTCACCCTGGCAACGCTCCCGGCTCGTCCCAGAGACCGGGAATGCGTTTGTGGAGGGATCCGCGATCCCGGCCCCTTCCCCATCCCATCCCAGCCCCATCCCCATCCCCATCCCCATCCCCATCCCCATCCCCATCCCCATCCCCATCCCAATCCCCATCCTCGCTCCTTCCCCATCCCCATCCCCATCCCCATTCCAGCCCCTTTCCCATCCTGGCCCCTTCCCCATCCCCATCCCAGCTCCTTCCCTATCCTGATCCTGGCCCCTTCCCCATCCCAGCCCTTTCCCAATCCCCATTCCTATCCCGATCCCCATCCTCATCCCAATCCCCATCCCGGCCCCTTTCCCATCCCGGCCCCTTCCTGATCCCCATCCCTATCCCAATCCCGGCTCCTTCCCAATCCCGGCCCCTTCCCCATCCTGATTCCAGCCCCTTCCCCATCCCAGCCCCTTCCCAATCCCCATCCCTATCCCAATCCCAGCCCCTTCCCCATCCTGATCCCGGCCCCTTCCCGATCCCAGCCCCTTCCCCATCCCAACCCCTTCCCCATCCTCATCCCAGCCCCTTCCCCATCCCAGCCCCTTCCCAATCCCCATCCCTATCCCAATCTCAGCCCTTTCCCAATCCCAGCCCCTTCCCCATCCCGATACCAGCCCCTTCCCCATCCCAGCCCCTTCCCAATCCCCATCCCTATCCCGATCCCAGCCCCTTCCCCATCCCGCTCCTTTCCCCATCCCGACTCCCCCCGCAGCTGGGAAGGGCGGCCGAGGGCCGGGGGTGGCGCCGGGCAGGTCCCCGCTCCCAAATAAAGGAATTTTCGTGTCTGGCCCGTTCGGGAGCCACTCCCAGCTGAGAACCAGAATGGGAAAAGCGGGGCTGGGAAAGGATCTGAGGGAAGGGCTCGAGGTGCAAAGGAAATGTGGGAATTTCAGTGGGATGGGAACCAGAGCGGGGCTGGGAGCTGTTCCTGGGATGCAGCAGGATCCCACCAATGTCAGAGGGGCTGTGAGGGGCCTGGAAGTCCCTGAGAGACCCCAGAGCGGGCTGGGCTGGAGGGAATTTAGGGATCATCCCATCCCAAGCTGGCCTTGGACACTTCCAGGGATTCAGGGGCAGCCACAGCTGCTCTGGATAACCTGAGCCAGGATTTCTGGTTTAATTCTTCACACTTCAGAACTCTTTTCCATTGTTTGGGTTTATTTGCTGCTTTTTGCCCCCGTTTTTTTCCCTTCTCTTGGGAATATCCTGGATTTCTCCTCAGTGGGAATGTTCCCTCCCAGCTCTGCTGTTTGATGATCCCAAAAAGCCATTCTGCATTCCTGCAGGGAATGCCTGTGGGAATGGGGATGATGCAGAAAAGGCCCGAGTTTGGGTCCCTGGATATTCCCCGTGCCAGGGGCTGGATCCAGCAGGTGAGAAACCGAGCAGAATTTCAGTAGGGAAAAAACAAGAATTCAAAGAATTCTTTTAAAGAATTCAAAGAATTAAAGAACTAAAACAATTAAAATTAAAGAATTTTAAAAATAAGAATTAAAACTCTAAAAATTATTATTAAAATTAGAATTATAATTAAATTAAATATAAAAGTAAAAATAAAAATAAAAATAAAAATAAAAATAAAAATAAAAATAAAAATAAAAATAAAAATAAAAATAAAAATAAAAATAAATTGAATTAAAATAATTCCAAGCCATTTTCCATGGGTTAGTGCACAAGCACGCAGGGGGCTCCGGCCCCTCTCCCCCCAAACCTCGGAGGTTCCCAGCCCGGAATGTCCATCCCGAATCCACGAGGTGCAGCCACAAGAGGGAGATCCAAGCTCTGGAAATCACCCGGGAGGCTCCCGAGGTTTGGCCGGGAGCGGGAACCGGGGCTGAGCATCCTCCCCGTCCCGGGACCCCCGGGAGCAGCCCGAGGATCCCTCCCAGCTCCGCGGGAGGCCGGGGATGGATTCGGCATTCCCGGTGGGGGAGAGAGCTCGTGCCAGCCTGGGAGTGAAATCCCAGCTCAGCGGCTTCTTTGGCTCCTTTCATTTCGCTGAGATTTTGGTGTTGGGCAGCAGATTGGCAGAGGGCAGAAGTTAATAAATTGAATTTGAATGGGAGGAAAAGGAAAAAGGAAAAGGAAAAAAAAAGAAGGGAAAAAAAGGAAAAAAAAGAAAGGGAAAAAAAGGAAAAAATGAAAAAAGGGAAGGGAAGGGAAGGGAAGGGAAGGGAAGGGAAGGGAAGGGAAGGGAAGGGAAGGGAAGGGAAGGGAAGGGAAGGGAAGGGAAGGGAAGGGAAGGGAAGGGAAGGGAAGGGAAGGGAAGGGAAGGGAAGGGAAGGGAAGGGAAGGGAAGGGAAGGGAAGGGAAGGGAAGGGAAGGGAAGGGAAGGGAAGGGAAGGGAAGGGAAGGGAAGGGAAGGGAAGGGAAGGGAAGGGAAGGGAAGGGAAGGGAAGGGAAGGGAAGGGAAGGAGAAAATCCATGGAAATATTCCTCTTTCCTGCCACAATGGAAATAGAAGCAGCCTGGGTCCAACTGACCCCACTCTCCATTACACGCAATAATTACTTAATTATCTCGGATAAAAATATCCAATTGTCCAGGGGCCCTAATGAGCCTTGGCAAGGCTGCAGGGCCCTGTGTTTGCAGGGAATTGTGAGGGACTCCAGCCTGGAGCCACCCCTGGCAAGGCCAAATCCCCTCGTGGAGCTGCTTGGTGCCACGGATCCCGGGAATGGCAGTGACACAATCGCTGGGAGTCAAGTGGTGACACCACGAGCTCATTAAATCAATGGGTAATTAACGACACAATTACCAATCGTGATTGGAAGAGATTGCTCAGGTTCCATCCCTCCTGACTCCAGCAAAATCCAGGTTTTCCACTTCCTTTCGTTTTGTTCTTCCTTGGATTTTGCCCGAAAGCTGCTCCCCTGGGATTTCTACAGCGGGATTTATTTGGGATGGGTCCCTGCCCTAAAAGTCCGCTCTCAAAGGCGCTTTTCCCCCTTTTCCAGGGGAATATTCCTGCCTGGAGGGTGAAGTAGTGTCCGCAGCCCCTCACCAGCACAGGGGGAAGGAGGCGCCCGCAGGAGCGATCCCAGCCTGGAAACACTGAGTCCTTGGAATCTCACCCCAAAACGGCTCCAAGGAAAGCTCCGGGAGGGGGCAGCGGGAGAGAGGGATCGGGGCATGAGGAGCCCAGGACGGGATGCGGGTGCTGCAGGGGTGTGGGACAGGCTGGGACACGGGATGGAGCTCCCTGAAATCCCTGCGCTGTCACTGATGGGAGAGCCCGAGATCCATCCCAGAGAGCTCGGGAATTCTCAGTTCCTTGGATTTCATGGCCTGGCACATCCCTGCCTGGAGAAAAGGAGGCTCAGGGGGGACCTTGTGGCTCTGCACAGCTCCTGCCAGGAGGGGACAGCCGGGGGGGTCGGGCTCTGCTCCAGGGAACAGGGACAGGAGGAGAGGGAACGGCCTCAGGCTGGGCCAGGGCAGGCTCAGGGTGCAATCAGCAGGAATTTCCCCATGGAAAGGGGGCTCAGGCCTTGGAACTGCCCAGGGGGGTTTGGAGTGCCCATCCCTGGAGGTGTCCAAGGAATTCCTGGAGGTGGCACTCAGAGCTCTGGGCTGGGGACAAGGTGGGGATCAGCTGGGACTCGATGTCCTTGGAGCTCTTTTCCCACCTCATTTCTGGGATGCTGAACACCAGAATCCCAAAGGCTTTTCCCAGAAGGGAATATCCATCCAAGCCAAGCCCCAGCAGCAGAGGTGTCCCTACCCAGCCCTGTCTGGCAGGGAACATTTCCTGTTCCCCCCAGCTCCAAACCCCTCACCCCAACAGCAGAAAAGGAGCCCTGAAAGTCCTTAAAATCCCATTCTTGCATATTGGGGGGAAATTTCCCCATGGGAAGGGGGGGTCAGGCCTTGGCACTGCCCGGGGTGTTTGGAGTGCCCATCCCTGGAGGTGCCCAAGGAATTCCTGGAGGTGGCACTCAGAGCTGGGATTGGGCACACCTGGGACTCGGTGACCTTGGAGCTCTTTTTCCACCTCAATGATTTGATGATTCCATGATTTTTTTATTCCATTAATGAAGTTCCCTAAGAACTCTCCAAACTCTAGACCCTCTTCCAGCCCATGCAGAAATCGGCACCATGGAGAGGTTCAGCCTTTCCCGAGGGTGGGAAGGGGCTCGGGTGGGGCATGAGGCACATCCATCCCAAGGATGGGATTTTTCTCATCCCAAGGATGGGACTTTTCCTGATTTTCTGGTTTGGGTCGGATATTTAATTTCCACTGAAGCTGGAGCTGAATGTTCCTCTCCTCAGATAAAGAACGATTCCCCAAAAGTTTCTGAGCAATTTTCAAACCCAGCTGCTCTAAACGTCCAAACGCTGTGAGATCTCCTGGTTTGTTGTTGTTCTAGGGTTTTTTTCATGGAGAAAAAGAAGCGATTTCTGCCTCAATGGACTGGATTTCCTCAGTGGTAAAACTCCCCCTCCTTTCCCTAATCACCTTTTGATGGAGAATCGCTCCTCGAGAAATAAATATTCCCTATCAGCTTTCCTTGCTGATAATTGAATATCCGTCAGGTTATCCGCCCCTCGAGCCCTCCTCGGATCCCCGATCCCTGCCGGAAGGATTATTGTCACCTCTGATGGGTGTTCAGCCACCACAACGCCGCAGCCAGAGGAGAATTGTTGGTTTATCTGCAGAGATTATCGGAGCCATCCAGAAAACGCCCCGAGCAAGGGGCGGATTCGCCCTGGCTCTGCAATCCCAGGCTCCGGAATACACACAAGGAGCTGGATAATGGATTTTTCCTCCTCCTCCCACCCCAGCTCTGTCCGTGGCAGCCTCGGGAATTGCAGCAGAGCTCTGCTCGTCCCCTGCTGGGTTTCTTTTTGTTGGGGCTGCTGCAGTTTTCCAAATTGGGCACCTGTTGGTCAGGCGGCTCAGGAGGGGTGGGAAGCCGGAGCCAGGCGGGGCCTGGGCTGGCTGGGGGGGGGGGGGGGATAATTTTCCTTCCCTTCATTTAAATTCACCCCCTTTGCCTTTCTGCTTTCAAAAAATTCAGGAGGTGGAAGGGGAAATTGCTCCTGGGGCGTTCGCTGCTGCTCGGGGGTTCCTGCACTAGGGGAAAAAAGCTCTCTCAGCTCTGGGAGTGCCACACATCCCAAAAAGGTTAAAATTCAATGGATGCAGAGCCTGGAAAAGCACCGGGCACTGCTGTGGATTCATTGGCAGAGCAGAGCTCCAACGATCTTCTGTCAGCTCTGCCTTGCCGAGCCAAAAAAAAAAAAAAAATATCTGTTAAAATTGGCATTTAATTAAATTGTGCCCAAACTGGAGCTTTGTGCGGTCACCTCCCGAGCGGAGGAGGAAATGTCACAGCCCTGCCCCTTCCCACGGGGTGGGGACGACAACAGTGCAAAAATCAGAGCGTTTTGGAGCAAAATCCTCCTGGAAATCCTGGCAGATCCAGGCTGGATCCGTGCTGGCCGTCCTGGAGGGTTCTGTACCTGGCCAGGTGTGGCATGGGCAGAGCAAGGAGGGATCTCAGTGAGCCTCAAATAAATTTACCTGGGCTGAGGATGAAAAGGTTTTCACCTGTCCTGGGTCAGAAATTCTGCTCCTGGGTGTCCATAAATCCATGGAGCGCTCACCATGCCCATGGCTGGCATCACTTTGGGAGTTTAAGTAATAAATCAGGCAAAAAAAGAGCAAAACTTCACCTGAGTGAGGAGTTCAGGCTGCTGAGCCCTCCTGGGTGAGTCGGACACCTGAGCAATTCCAACAGGGAAATGCTGAGCCCAGGGAGAGCCCCAGCCATGGAGAATGAAATAAAATCCCCGAGGGCTCCTCAAGCTCTCCCTGAGCTCTGGGATTGGGGTTGGGATTGGTATAGGGATCGGGATCAGGATTGGGTTTGGGATTGGATTGGGACTAAAGAGCTTGGCAGGTGTTGGAGCCACGGCTCTCCCTGAGCTCTGGGATGGGGATTGGATTGGGATTGGGATTGGGATTGGGATTGGGATCAGGATCAGGATTGGGTTTGGGATTGGAACTGAAGGGCTGGGCAGGTGTTGGAGTCACAGCTCTCCCTGAGCTCTGGGATTGGGGTTAGGATTGGGATTGGGATTGGGACTGAAGGGCTGGGGAGGTGTCAGAGCCACAGCTCTCCCTGAGCTCTGGGACTGGGATTGGGATTGGGATTGAAGGGCTCAGGATTGGGATTGGGATTGGGATTGAAGGGCTGGGCAGGTGTCAGAGCCACAGCTCTCCCTGAGCGCTGGGATTGGGGTTGGGATCAGGACTGGGACTCAGTGGCTGAGGAGGTGTCGGGACCCACAGTGGAACATCTCCCCTCTGTGCTGCTCAGGGAGTGACCCCAGCTCTGCAGGGTTTAATAATTATCCCATATGACTGGATCATCGTTATGGGAGTGTTATAATTGCGGGAGTGTCGGAATTTCAGTTTTTCTGGCTGTCCCCACCGGGCCCCATCCCCTCCATGGAACGCTGCCCCTGCCCCGCTCCCAGCGCTGCCACGGGATGGGGTTGTGCCCACCCAGAGCCTCTGGAAGCGTTTGGCACCTCCGGAGGGGCAGGTGCTGATACCGAGAGACAAAGAGCGCTGGTGGGATTGGTGCTGGGGTGGGAGCACCATTCCTGGCAGGCAGGGCTGGATTCCAGCCCCTCCTCCCGGCTCAAAGGAGCTTTTGTGCTCTGAGAAGAGGCTCCATGTGCTGCCCATGGAGGTGGAACATCTGCAGAGGCTCCTGCAGCTCCACGCTGCCAAAGCCCTGGATCTGAACCGTGTTTGGAGCTGCGTTATCATTATTTATCCATCTGCTGGAGGAGCAGTGCTGATCTCGTGGAAATGGCTTTAAAATGTGGTTTATTTCTGAGGAGGCCATAAATAAACCCCATTATGGGAGGTGCACGAAACGGGCTGAGATAAACCTGGCATGGAGCTGGGTTTTCTGAGGAGATTTGCAGAGATCAATTCCACTCCAATTTCCCTAAAAAAAACCTCAGAATTTGTGGCCTGGGGGTTGATTTGGCTCTGGGCCTGCAACTTTTCATCTCCAAGGACTCCAGAGGCTCCTCAGCATGGAGCAGCTGGAATTGTGAGGCTGCAGATCTGCTCCTGGCAGCTGTGGGGTCACTGGGTGTGCTCAGGGCTCAGGAGAGGGTGACAACTCCCGGAGTGTCACTCCAGGGACACCAGGACATCCTGAATCCCAGTGAACCCAGGGCACTGGTAGCACTGGGATATTCCTTATGGATCCCACAAAGTGCAAAATGCCTGGAGATCTGGTGGGATCAGGGCTCAGAGCATGGATCCCTCCGTGCCGAGGTTTCCTGAGAGGGATTTCTCTGCCTCCCTGGAGGTCTGGAGAAGCTGGGATGTGGAAAGATCTTTGAGGAATGAGGGCTGGGAATTTCCAAGGAGAGCAGAGGCTTTGCTGAGCTGGGCCCAGTGTCCTGAGCCCTGCACGGTCACAGGGGAGCAGTGGGAATGAGCTGAGGGCATGGAAAATTCCCCCAGGACTTTCCTGGAGGAAAGGCAGGAGCTGAGGGCATGGAAAACTCCCCCAGGATTTTCCTGGGCGAAAGGCAGGAGCTGAGGGCATGGAAAATTCCCCCAGGATTTTCCTGGAGGAAAGGCAGGAGCTGAGTGGGGCTTCCAGAGGCTGCAGGATGAGCAGGAGTTTCCTGCTCCCAGCTGGAATTGACGGGGAGTGAGGATGAATTTCTTCTTGGGTCAGAGAGGGCTCAGATTTCCAACCCAACCCTATTCCCAAGCAAAGCACTGGATATGGATATGGATATGGATATGGATATGGATATGGATATGGATATGGATATGGATATGGATATGGATCCCCATCCCAAATCACATCTTCATTCCCACTCTTACATTCCCATAGGTGCTCAGCACTTATATTTTCACTAAATCCCTCTTCCCAGATTATTTTTATATATATATATATTTATATATATATATATATATATATATATATATATATATATATATATATGATACAAAAATTATTATATATATGTATTATATATTATATATATAATATAATATAATATAATATAATATAATATAATATAATATAATATAATATAATATAATATAATATAATATAATATAATATAATATACATTATATATTATATGTTTATATTTTTATATATTATATCTAATATATTATATATATTATATAGGTAAAATTATGATAAATATATAAATATATTAATACATATATAAAACATATTAAAGTATTATATAATATATAATATATAATATATAATATATATATTCTATGCTTTTATATATTATATTATATTATATTATATTATATTATATTATATTATATTATATTATATTATATTATATTATATTATATTATATTATATTATATTATATTATATTATATTATATTATATTATATTATATTATATTATATTATATTATATTATATTATATTATATTATATATAAAATGATTAATGACATTCCCATAATCCCAAAATCCTGGTGTTGAGGAAAGGGGTGCAAATCTAGAGGAGGCAGAGCATGGGAACAGGTAACAATTCCCTAAATCCCTCTTCCCAGAGTTCCAATAACCCCAAAATCCTGGTGACATTTAGCTCTGAAGAGCAGGTTGTGAATCCAGAGGGGGCAGAACTTGGGAATAGGTGACAATTCCCTGAATTCCCGGTGGGAGCTGTGCTATTTTTGACCTGATTTTATTCCTTTGGATTCTAACCCAGCTCCCAGCTGTGGATAACAGCCCCGATCCCGATGGCCCCGCTCTCCGCTGCTTCCAGCACAGACGGAATGGGGTGAAGGAGATCGAGGCGCGAGGAGCCGGCTTTTGTTTTAATGGGTTTCCAGAAATAGCTCAGCTGGCTGGAAACGCCGGTGATTATTCCCAAAAAAAGCCTCAGCTCCCCCTTCTGTGGGGGATGGCCGTGGATGGATCCTGCCGGCATTCCATGGGAATGCTGGTGGCTGTCACAATTTGGGTTAGAAATTGTGTGAGGACACTTTGGAACAGGGAGGAATTCAGGGATTTGGGGGGGTTCCCTGAGGGTTTGGTGGTTCAGGGGCTTTGGTGGTTCCCCAAGGATTCCTGGGCTTTTCCATTCAGCTCCATGATTCCATCTTTCCTTGGCTTTTCCATTCTGCTCCATGATTCCATCCTTCCTTGTCTTTTCCATTCAGCTCCACGATTCCATCTTTCCTTGGCTTTTCCATTCTGCTCCATGATTCCATCTTTCCTTGGCTTTTCCATTCAGCTCCATGATTCCATCTTTCCTGGGCTTTTCCATTCATCTCCATGATTCCATCTTTAGGATGAGGCTGTGTTGTTGCCAGAGCGTCGTTCCCGTTTTTCCAGGCTGGTTCTCCCAGCGGGAAAGTGGGATGGGATTGGATTGTTTGCTGGATTTGAGATGAGCCCCTTGGGAAGGCAGGAATGGCTCTCACCTGGAGATAAATCCCAGAAAACCCTGCCCTCACCTGGCGACTCCCACCAGGAACTCATTAGGAATTAATTAACTCTGATGAGGAAAATCTTCATTCCTCGCTAAAAGTCACGGAACAGGAGGTCCAATATTCTCGATGTTGCCTCTGGAATGTGTTTTCCTTCTCCTTGACATTTCTCTCCTCGCTCCTGGAGTATTAAATGACTGATTAAATTCCCTTTGAAATGATTAATAACATCCTGACCCCAATTCCATCCCAGGATTGGAATGATGGGATCAGCGCCGATGTTCTCCCTTCTCCCTTTCTTCTCCTTCAAAGCAAGAGGCCAAAAATAAAGAAAAAAGGGGGGGAAAAAAGAAAAAAGAGAAAGAGAAAAGCAGGATACTTTTGGATTTAAACTCCATGGAAGTTGTTGTGCTCAGGACTGAAATCTCCTTTCCTGCTCTCAACCGTGGAAATGCTCCTGACATCCCAACTGCAGCGGATTTAGGCTGGAAGTTTTCACTCCCCAGGAATGTTAATGGCTCTGGGGCGCAGCATTCCCTTGGGACCCATAAATCCTGGCCAGAATTAGGAAGTTCTGGGTGGATTTCAGGGTTTCCTTGCCCTGGAGCGGCCCAGAAAATGGGATGGGAAGGATGGGAGAATTTTGGGAATGTTGCTACTCCCTGTGCCAAGAGAAAGGGAATCACCTCCTTGTTCCCACCACGGGCTGAGACTCGGTGTCTCTTGCAAGGAGGAAAAAAAGGCTGTAAAAAGGCAGCAGGATTTCTGGTTTTAATGGGATTTTTCTTGGGGTTTATTGGTTGGTTTGGGGATTTTGGGGTTTTTTTTGGTGGGGGATTTTTGGGGTTTTTGTTGTGGTTTGTATTGAGTTTTTTTTGTTTGGTTTGTTTCTGTTGAAGGAGGGAAGGAGACATAAAATGGGCACCCTTGAGATTGAAATATTGGGCAGAGCCTCGAAGAAAAGAAAAATTCCTGCAATAAACTGGAAAAAGCCCTCAAGGAGCTGGGAAATGTCCCGATAAATCCTAATTCTGCTCCTTCCTTTTCCTTTTTTGCTTTTGAACTTCATGCCTGGTCTTTTGCCACTGAACTGTGCGAGGATGAGCCCAGAGCAGCCACAGGGTCCTTGGAATTCCATCCCTGGGTGCCTTGGGAATTCACCCTCAGGAATTCACCTCCAGGAATTCACCCCCAGGAATTCACCCCAGGAATTCATCCCCAGGAATTCACCCCAGGAATTCACCCCAGGAATTCACTCCAGGAATTCACTCCAGGAATTCAGTCCAGAAATTCAAATCCAGGAATTCATCCCAGGAATTCACTCCAGGAATTCAAATCCAGGAATTCACCTCCAGGAATTCACTCCAGGAATTCAGTCCAGGAATTCATCCCCAGGAATTCACCTCCAGGAATTCACTCCAGGAATTCAACCCCAGGAATTCACCTCCAGGAATTCTCTCCAGGAATTCAACCCCAGGAATTCAAATCCAGGAATTCACCCCCAGGAATTCACCTCCAGGAATTCAATCCAGGAATTCATCCCCAGGAATTCCCTCTCTCTGCCCTCCAGGCTTCCAAGGCCAGCGAGTTTTAAGAATTTTAAAGTTTCTGTGCTAAAGAGCACAGACCCACAAAAAATACTATATTTAACCTAAAACCATCAAAAAACCTTCCAAAATTACTAGTGTGTAGTTTAATTAAAAGTGCGTAATATCACTAATTAAAAACCTAAAGTTTAAAATTTTAAAATATAACAATATATATTAAACAATATAAAAGTTTTAAAACAATAACTAGTTGTTCTTCTTCATCTTCTTCTTCATAGGTTTAAGTAATATTTTATAATTAGACAAAAAAGTCTGCATTGTGGACTATGAGTAATTAGTTATTAAGGTAAAAATAATTTAAGTATCATTTCTTAATTAAATAATTTAACCTTAAAAAACCTTAAAAAATAGTTAACCATTTTATAACTTACTAGTAAAATACCATAAAACTCACAACTTATAACAGAAATAAAAAAATAATAAACGGCTAAGCCTAAACACAAAATACCATCTCGAATACCTTCATTCCCAACCTTAACAAAAACAAAACAAAAAAAAAAAGAAAACAAAAAAAGAAAAAAAAAACCAAAAAAAACCCAAAAGTGACATGGGTTCAGCTCTGCAGGGGTAAGAGGATGCTTCCAAGGAAGCTCCGATGGATTCCCGGGAAAGCTGCAGGGATGAGAGGATGTTCCCAGGGAGCCAGGAGCTGCAGAGGAGGGAGAGCAGTCCTGACCGTGCTCTGACCTTTCTCCAGACTTCTCCAGAGTTATCCCGGAGTTCCTGTGGGGTCTCCCACTGAGTCAAGGGGTTAAGTTAGAAATGCCGTTAGCAAAGATTAGAGCTTAGCACGGAAATTAATTAATACGAGGTTGGGAATGACAGGTGATACATGGAATATCGTAAGGGTGCAGGAACCATAAACACCGCTGGGTTCTAGGAATGAGAGGAGGTTGGGAATGACAGGTGATATAAGGAATATCTTAAGGGTGCAGGAATCATAAACACCGCTGGGTTCTAGGAATGAGAGGAGGTTGGGAATGACAGGTGATACATGGAATATCGTAAGGGTGCAGGAACCATAAACACCGCTGGGTTCTAGGAATGAGAGGAGGTTGGGAATGACAGGTGATATATGGAATATCGTAATGGTGCAGGAATCATAAACACCGCTGGGTTCTAGGAATGAGAGGAGGTTGGGAATGACAGGTGGTATATGGAATATCGTAATGGTGCAGGAATCATAAACACCGCTGGGTTCTAGGAATGAGAGGAGGTTGGGAATGACAGGTGATATATGGAATATCGTAAGGGTGCAGGAACCATAAACACCGCTGGGTTCTAGGAATGAGAGGAGGTTTGGGCAGTGACCAGCAGGCCAAGCAGCCCTGCCAGCTTGACATGGGGAAGAGTTTACCATGAGGAAGACGCCTTACTTCCTCTTCACAGCCCACCAACCCAATTAATGTTGGGAACAAAGACTCCGAGACTTCAGAAGGCAAGAAGAGAGTGTTTAACAGAAAATCTCACGAGTTTTATAACTAAGACCTGACTGGTCTTAAAGAAAACGGCCCTCACACCACTGGTGAAGTAAGAATAGCACATTCTGAAAAACAACTTCTATAAACAGCAGGAAGAGAGATAAGGTGCAGAAAGAGAGATAATAATTGTTTTAATTATTTTCCCTAAGTTTCCCAGGCTCGGCCTGGGAGAAATTATCTCTGTTCTTTCTTCGACTGAACTGAGAATATCCACAAATTAAATGGACATTCAGCTAATTATAATATGAGGTGAGAGCTAATGTTTATGTAATCGGCGTCGTAGAGACCATCCTGGAACCACCTGAATATGTAAAACCTTTCTGGATGAACAGAGAGCAGGAGTTTGTGACTTTTTTACACGTCTTTGGGAGGTCACTCCCCATGTGCCCAGCGCTGTAATAAATTTACCTTCTTTTCAACTTCAGTTAGCTGAGGAATCGTCTGTCCGTGCCTCACCACATCCCTGGCCTTTGGAAGGAGCATCCCGAGTTCCTGTGGCTCTGGCGGCTGCTCTTCCTCCTGGAATCCTTTAACGACACTCTGCCCTTCCACAGGATTTGGTTTCTTTGGAAAACTGGGAGCAAACCCTTCAACGAGGCTCTGCCCTTCCACAGGATTTGGGTTTTTTCCTTGGAAAACTGGAAGCAAACCTTTAGATGAGGCTGTGGCCTGCCACAGGATTTGGATTCTTTGGAAAACTGGGAGCAAACTCTCCAATGAAGCTCCGCCTTTCCGCAGGATTTGGTTTTTTTCCTTGGAAAACTGAGCACAAACCCTTCAATGAAGCTCTGCCTTTCCACAGGATTTTGTTTTTTCCCTTGGAAAACTGAGCACAAACCCTTCAATGAAGCTCCGCCTTTCCACAGGATTTGTTTTTTTCCCTTGGAAAACTGAGCACAAACCCTCCAATGAGGCTCTGCCCTTCCGCAGGATTTGGGGTTTTCCATGTGAAACTTGGAGCAAAGGTTTGTGAAGGTGGGGATGGATTTCCAGCCCCTCTGGTCATATGGGGGAACTTTTCCCTTCCCTCTTCCCTATCCCATGGATGTCCCTGCAAAGCCAAGGATGGATTAATGGTGGCAATAATTCACCCCTGAAGCCTCAGGGGGAGCCCTGAGTTGATGTTTTAAGTCCTCTTTCCAGCAGAAAACCCTCTGGAGGTCACTCTCAGTGAATTCCTGGGAATTAGGGTGGCTCTGCCTTTCCAAGGGATCCATTCCCTTTTGGAAGACATGGGGTTGCTTCATTGTTTTTATTCCAATAAAAACTTTCTTTGTTGGTTTCAGTGACATTTTCCGGAGAAGCTGAAAACTCCGAGGTTCTCATTAAAAAAAACCCAAAAAACTGCAGAAAACGGATCTTTATTTTAGAATTCCTTCAATATAAACTTCTGTAGGATTGGGGAATAAAATGTTGAATATTCAGGTGTATATTTCCCAAATTTAAATATATAAATATGGAGAGCTCCACATTTTCCCAGAATTTTTAACATTAAAAATGATGTTTTCTCTCTGAGCCCGACAGTGACAGCTCTGAGGAAATTTAATCTCATGCCAGCTCCAGCTCTGCACAGCCCCTTCCTGGCAGATATTTCCATCCCCTGTTCCCAAAAACCTTTGGAAATTGAGTTTTTCTGATCAATCAGCAGCTGCGCCACTGTTGCTGTGTGAAAGGCTCTAATAATTCCTGTCTGGGTATTCCTGGGTGGAGGAAAATCCCTGATTCCTTGTGCTGTCCCCACAGCGGATGGGCAGTGCCTCATTCCTTTGTTCTCACCCTTGGATCCATCCCCCACTGTCTCCCTGCTTTCCCAGTAAATTCCTTCATGGAAAAATCCCGCCCTTTAAGCATGGAATAGCAAAGCCATAAGAATTCCTGGTGCTGGTTTAAACCCCCCACCCTGGTAAAGCCAGGCCTGGCAGCAGTGACAAATTGGCTCATTAGGGGACATTAATTCCATGTCATTTATTTTCGGGAGTGAGGGAAATTCGGGATTCCCTTTGCCCTGGGGCTGGTGGAGACCTCGCTCCCAGGGCAGGGAGAGGTCACCGGGCCCCTGGAGGATGGAACTCAGCCTCAGGAAAAGAAGGAATGAGGAGAAAATTAATTAATGCACCCAGGAGCCTCTGGAAGAGCAGCAATTCCAGCTCCCCCTGCCAGGGGAGCTCAGCATTCCATCCTTCCCAGCAAGAATTCCTGCACGTGGGGCCATTCCTGGAGCATCCACCCCCACGGCGTCATCCCAAACTCTCGGGTGGAAAACCAGCCTCAGATTCCTCCAGGGAAGCTGTTCCAGGTGATTTTATTTCTTTGGCAGGGAATTGTGTTCTCCAGGATTCACCTGAGATTCCTCCCAGGAATCTTCCAGAGCCTTTTCCTCTCTGATATCCCGAGGAGAAGCTCCAGATTCCTCCAGGGAAGGTGCCTGGGATGATTTTGCTCTTTCCGTGGAACCTGCATCTCCCAGGATTTATGTGAGACTCCTTCCAGGCATCTCCTGGAGTCGTTTCCCATCTCCTGGAAGGAGCTGAGATCCCAAACTGCACCTGGGACTCCTCCAGGGGAGGGATTTGTCAGCTCACAATAAAAACAGCACACGGCAAGGGAGGGCTCCAGGCTCTGCACTCCCGGGCATTGTTTTCCATTCAGCCTGGGATTTGGGATGGCACCCGGAGCACCAGGCTGGAAATCAGAGCTGGGACCTGTTCCTGAGCTCAGGCTGACATTTCCTGCAGGCCAGCAGCACCTGGAATGCCCCTGACCCTCGGGATGAAGGGAATATTTGGGATTTGTCCCCTGCCTCTCTGCTGGCTGTGCACTTTTCCCAGCTTGCACAGCACATTTCCCACTCCATAAATTTGTGGAGTAAATAAATTATTCATGAAGGGAATTATTTTTTCCCCCCTTAAATCCATTAGAAACGCCGTGATTCCATTTGAATCCTTGATGAGCTGGGTATGGCTCAAAACACTTTTAGTGGCTCCTGGATTCCCAAATCAGCCTGGAGAGGCTGCTCAGACCCACTGGGAAAGGGCTGGAACCACAGGGAATGTTCCTGGGGCATCTCCCATCCCGCAGGGATGGCAGAAGGGGTTTTTACCTGATATTTTCACATCTGGTTTTAGAAATCCAGGCCCGGAGATCCCAAATGAGTGGGGTTGGTCCTGAGCTGCTGTGGCAAATCCCATTTTTTTAGGGGTTGGGAAAGGGAAGTTTTGTTTCCATGTTGGAAATCCCATTGTGGCAGCCCCGGTAGGGCTGGGTTTGGGATTGAATCCCAAGGTTCCCGGGATCACAGGATGCTCTGGCCCTTCCTCCTCCCCCCAGCAGAAAGGGGATCCCATCCCTAAGGAAAGGGCACAAACCAGGGAAGAGTTTGAGACTTGGGAAGGTGCTCCCTGGAGCTTTCCTGCGCTCCCAGGAGTGGCTGTGCCTGGAAATCCCTCCCCAATTCCCTGTGAGCACGGGGATGAGCTTGGGCTTCCTCTGCCATCACCCAGGCTGGGAACTGGAGCTGAAGCCCAGCCCAGCCAGGCCCGGCTCAGAGCTCAGAGCCCAGCCCAGCTGCCCCGCGGGATGGGCGGCACCTCCCAACCCACTCCAGGCGCTGCTTTTCCACCGACACCTCGTTTTTGGAAACGCTGATTTTTTTTAATAGGTGCCAGCTGCATTTTCCAGCAGAGAAAAGGAACATGGGTCCCGTGCTGGGGACAGGGGACACCTGGAGAAAGTGCTGGGGACAGGGGACACCTGGAGAAAGTGCTGGCTTGGCCTCTCTGGGCCGGGCTTTGCATTGTCCCAGCAGCTCAGGTGTCCCCAGAGCCACAGCAGCTGAGCAGGGACCTGTGCCAGGCGCCCACCCCATCCCTTAACCCTTAAATCACCCCCCTGGATTGCAGCCCCCTCCTCTCCATGTGGGAATGAGGCCCATGGGAAGATCCCGGTGAAATAAAGGAGGAATGAGGAATGGAAGGAATGGCAAATGTAAACTCGGACTGCTTGGACTTCTTAATTAAAAATAAATTATTTATTTGATTTACCAGCGAACAAAGCTGGAGGCACAGAGCTGGAGCAGCTCTCTGCTGTTCTCTGGGCACTTTTCTTTCTCTCTCCCACAGCCAATCCTCCCTCCAGGAGATCTCTTCTGTCCATGGCCACTGAGTGTCCCTGCATGGCTGAGAAAATTCCAGCATCCCATGGGCAGAGGCTGCGCCCAGGGGGAGGAGCCAAGCATTCCTACCTGGATCCAATCTGAGCTCTGCAACACCACAGCAGCCTTATCCACTGCATTCCCAAAGGACAAGAGCTCCATAACCACCCCTGGAGCTCCAGAGGAAAACTCCAGCCTTGTCCAGGATCCTGCTCCAGCAGAAGCACAGCTGGCACTGCAGGAGGGCTGAGCCCCCATGGAATGGGACTGCTGCCAGCACCCTGCCCCACAGCCTGCCAGGGCCTGCTCTGACTCTGCACTGCTTTCTTTGTGCTCTTGCATTTGGAGTTTTCATTTCCCTAGCAAAGAACTGTTATTGCTGCTCCCATATCTTTGCCTGAGAGCCCCTCAATTTCAGAATTACAATAATTCAGAGGGAGGGGGTTTGCATTTCCCATTTCAGGGGAGGCTCCTGCCCTCCTCAGCAGACACCTGGCTGTTCAAAGCAGGACAGCCTGGCAGAGCTTTCCCTGCTCAGGAGCTGATCTCTCTGCTGGCTGCACCCCCAGCCCTGCTCCTGCTCCTGCTCCAGTCCAAGGGAGCCTCAGCTCTCCCCAGATTTTCCGGATCTTTCCTGATCCATGAAAACTCTCACTTTGAGCCCCATCACACCTGGCCCTCTCCTCCCCATCCCTGTAGGAATTACCCTGCAGAAAATCACCTCGCTCTGTTTTTTTGGCATTGCTTTTTGGCTTCCAGGATTGGCCCTGTATTTTCTTTGTTCTTCTGTTGTTTTTTGTCACCTTCCACCTTCTCGGGGAGCTAAAAATAACCCATTTCTTCCTCATTAGCAGCCAGCAGCTCTGCCTGCATTGTTCTTGGAGGTCTCCCCGCGTTTCTCAGCTGCTTCCATAAACTTCTGTGTCGGAGTCGAGCACTGCTCGTTCTCGGCCCTAATTGGGAGGCAGCGAGAAGCCACAGCTCTGCCAAAAGGTTTTATTAAGGAATAAAAGCAGCCAGCCAGGCATCCACAGAGCCAATAAAACACCCCCAGTGTCCCCAGGCCAGCAGCACATGGAGTCACGCCTAAACCCGTGTTTGATCTGGGAAAGAAATCAACCTTGACCCACTGCAGGCCATGAAATTAATGGGGCACGAGGTGCCCCGTGCAGATTTGCCATCTCTGCAAGGCAGGAGCTGAGGGAAAATCATCATAATTGGCACTTAAACCACCAGAAGAGCAGTGGGACACAGCCCAGGATGGGACAGAGCCCATGGAACAGCCCTGGCACCGGCACAGCCTGTTCAGCACAGCCACCAGTGCCAGGGCTGGGGCACTGCCAGCTTGGATGTCCCCTCTGTCCAGGGCTGGGGCACTCACAGTTTGATGTCCCCTCTGTCCCAGGGGTGGGGCACTCACAGTTTGATGTCCCCTCTGTCCAGGGCTGGGGCACTGCCAGCTTGGATGTCCCCTCTGTCCAGGGCTGGGGCACTCACAGTTTGATGTCCCCTCTGTCCCAGGGGTGGGGCACTCACAGTTTGATGTCCCCTCTGTCCCAGGGGTGAGGCACTCACAGTTTGATGTCCCCTCTGTCCCAGGGGTGGGGCACTCACAGTTTGATGTCCCCTCTGTCCCGGGGTGAGGCACTCACAGTTTGATGTCCCCTCTGTCCCAGGGCTGGGGCACTCACAGTTTGATGTCCCCTCTGTCCCAGGGGTGAGGCACTCACAGTTTGATGTCCCCTCTCTCCAAGGCTGGTGTAACTGGGCCCTGCTGGCAGCAGGACAGCCCCGGGTCACATCCGCAGAGCTCCAGGAGTGCTGGGGCACCGCTCTGAGGCACGGTGGGGGGGGAGGATTTTGGGGTGTTGAGGGCTCCATGATCCTTGGGGGTCCCTCCCAGCTCAGGATCTTCTGTGATTCCCTGATTTTAGAAGGGTTTGAGCCCGTGTGACTCCTCCTGTGGAGCTGGACTGGGAATTTCCACTGTGTGGTGGAAAATACCCCAGTGATGGATGAGTAATGCCATGGTTGACTTTCACAACCAAAAGGCAAATATCCTGTATCTATGTTAAGTTTTATAGATTTATAGTTGTGTTTTACCCCCCTTGCGTTGCTCTCAGGGCTGCCCTGGGTTTGGGACATTTGGGAGGGTGGGCTCGTTACCATGGCAACAGCTGCCCCCGATCAGGATGTCAGGCAGTGATCTCCAGCCCTGGGCAGCCAAGGAGGAGTCGATGGACAGAACCTTGGGAGGGGCCAAAGGGTTAAAAGGTGAAACCTCCACTGTGTGGGTGAGCACATGGTGGGGAAATCCTCTGCTCCTGGAGCTGTGATATTTTCTCTATTCAGTTTCTGTTGTATTTTTGATAAGGTTTAATAAACCTTTTAAATTTTTTTGAAAGTGAGGATCATTTCTCATACCCCAGTCAGGACCTTCCTGTGTCTTCCCAGATCTGGGCTAATCCCAGCTCAGCTCCCAGGGGCTGGGCACCAGCCCTGCCCTGTGCCAGGACAGGAGGCAGAACCCCAACCTGGGCCCTCCTACAGTGGCTGAGCCTCACTCATTAGGCAGGCTGTTAATTATCTCCAGCCTTATCTGCATCCTCCATCTCAATTTTTGCTAATTCCTGCCTCTGCTGGATTCTCCAGGTTTTTTTCCTGCTGGATGAAAGCAGCTCCCAGTCTCAGCTCTGTTCCCTGCTGGTAATTACAGAGCACAAGGAGCTGCTGCTGCACCTCTGCCTCTGAAAACCCCACACTTTTCCTGGGAAATTTATTCTTCCAGCGCTCTTTTCTTTTTCCCAACTCCCAGACTCTTCTGGCAGTTCATCCCTGGCTCTGTGAGCAGCTTTTCCATGCTCCGAGTGCCACAGTGGGACAGTGGCAGCTCCAAACCCCAAGGCAGTGACAGTTCCCACCTCGGGATGCTCCTTTTTCCTCCTCTGCTGTGCCCCATCCACGGCCTCGCTGACCTGGAGCAGGGAACAGACAAAAACAAACATCCAGCTTGAAGGGTTTGGCCAGGTTCTGGCTCTGTTGTCATTAAAATGGAGATGAAAGCCAGCTGGGATGAGGAGGAGCCGCGTGCGGCTCCGCCAGGCCTCTGCAGGAGCCTCTCCTCATCCCTGCAGGGAAAGCACCTGGGAACAGGGATTCGTCCTGAGGCAGCTCCTCCAGAGCGGGTTTAGGGGATGTGAATGATGCCAGCATGCCCCAGATTGAAGGGCAGGTTGTATTCCATTACCATCCGTATGGCAATTATCTTCTGTTAATTGGGCAGTTTTTCCTTATCTCTTCCACAGCCAATCCTCCCTCAGGGGAGACATCTGCTGTTAATGGGCTATTGAATGTCACTGGTGACTGATAAGAACTGTAACACCCCATTGTGGGATGCTCCGCCCAGAGGGAGGAGCCAAGCATTCCTACCTGGATATAATCTGGGTTTTTGGGACACCAGAGCAGCCTTTCCACTCGTTCCCAAGAGGAACAGCTGGGGCTTTCCACTGGAGCTTCAGAGGAAGGCTGCACCCTCCTACAGGATCACTGCTCCCACAGAACCACATCTGCCGCTCCAGGAGGAATGCAGCCACTCCAATTTGGACGGCCACCAACACGCTGGCCAAAGGGGTGTCAGGGTGTTCTGACTCTGTCAGTGGTTCTCCTTTTGTGTTATTGCATGGATTTTGTTTCTTTTCCCTTTTCCTAATAAATTGTGTTTCTGACTTGGAGTCTCTCACTGGTTTTGCTTTCAAACCAGAACACAGCAGGAGTCAGGTTCAAGGCAGACCAAGGGAGGCAGCTCTTCCTTCCCCATGGAGCTTTTGGCTGCGGGAATTCCCGTGGGGAAGTGGGGAGTGCGTGGAAGGAAACCCCTCGAGGGGAAAGAACTGCGCAGAAACCCCGCGGAGCTGCAAACCCCAAAGGTTGGTTTGTCCTGCTCTGCCCCTGCCCTCACGGTCCCGTTGTCCTGTCTGGGACACTGGGACACAGGACAGGGGCGCGCTGGAGAAGCCACACACCCTCTCCTGCTCCACCTTCCCTTCCCAGCCTGGATTCAGCTCCTTCCCTCATTCCTCTGGGGCTCCTCAGGCGAAGGGGATCAGCCTAAATGTCCCTTTGAGAGGTGTCAGACGAGCTGGGACTTCCTCAACCCATCCCTCAGGGAGATTTGCCATGTCTGGAAGTGCAGCCAGCTCTGATGACAACATTTATCCCAGCAGGGTGACAAATCCGTGTCCCCGAGGGTGGCAGGGTACATGCACATCCCGCTCCCAGCTCCAGGGTTCTGTCACTGCCTGGGGTGGAATTTAATTGTTCCAACACCGGCAGTTTCCAGGGAGCTGATGGGAGCTGCCAGCTGAGGAATGATCTGGGATATTGGTCCAGGCATCTCCGAGGGTAACAACGAGCAGTGGCAGCGCTGCCAGCTCGACAGTGTCCCACTGTCACAAACCACTCCTTGCAGGCATTTCCCAGCCTCATCTGAGCACTGACACTTCCCGGGGCTTTCATCTCCTCTTTTCCTCAGGATTTCCAAGCTCTTGGCCTGCCTTATTCCCTTGGGGAAACATGGCAGCCCAATCCAATCCGTGCAGGGACCGACGGAGCGGGTGCCACCCCCAGATGTGTCCTGGCCACTGGGGACATTGCCACGGCCTTCCGAGGGACCAAAGTGTGAAAAACATGTTCACTGTCCTGTGAAAATGTTAAAAGTTTAGTAAAGGACAAGAGGAGACAAGGACCACAGAGCAAAGGTTATTATAGGGTGCACCTTGGCACTCAGCCAAGAGCACGCCGTCACCTTCGGGGACACCCCTTAAATTCCTGTTAATTACATCAGCCTGTTGCATATTCATAGACAATTATGCATGGTAAACTTTTCCCCAAACTAGTTTAGGTGCTCCAAGAATTGTTCAGCCTGGCTCCTCCTGGGTTCCACCTTTTCAGAGCGTGCACATTCCTTGGCTGTGCTTTCAGTCCTTTTGATCCCCTCCCGTTTGGGCGCTGGCCCACGCTGCCTTCAGGCGGTGAGTGCTGATGGGGGGCAGATCTGTACAGGTGTGCTCACCCTGTGTCCATGGGCTGTTATCCCATCCCAGCAGCATTTTAACACGGGCACACCGACATCAGCGACTGCACTGAGCTTCATTAACAACAGAAATGAAACCTGTGTCTTTACAACACAGTTATTTAACACCACACGTATAAACTCCACTTTAGTATTTGCCAAAATTCGAAATTACAATATGTACCTGTAACAGCAGTGACCGCAGAGGTGGCCCTGTCCCCAGCCTGCAGCACCAGAGCGGGTGGGAAGGGCTGGGGGGAAGGGAATCCCTTGGAAATCTGTGGGAATCCTGGGAATATTGAGACCAAGACGTGTCCTTACTTCCCGCCGCCAAAGGAGGGACAGTCGCGGAAATAAGCGAGCAGAAGTTGACGTTAATGAGCAGCTAATTCCTTCAGCATAATTACAATCTTTATGCCTCATTTGCATGATTTTGCATATCTGAAGATAATCAGCTGCCGGGAAGGGGAGGGCTGGAGGGGGGCTGGGGAAGGAACAGTGCCAGGGACAGTTTGGGGACAGCCACGAGGAAAAGGTCCTGTCCCTGCTCCCTGATCCTAAACCCCCTGAATCTGTGTGATCCTAAATCCCCTGTACCTGTGTGATCCCAAACCCTCTGTATCTGATCCTAAACCCACTGCACCTCTGTGATCCCAAACCCTCTGTACCTGATCCCAAATCCTCTGTACCTGATCCCAAATCCTCTGTACCTGTGTGATCCCAAACCCTCTGTACCTGATCCCAAATCCTCTGTACCTGTGTGATCCCAAACCCTCTGTACCTGATCCCAAACCCTCTGTACCTGTGTGATCCCAAACCCTCTGTACCTGATCCCAAACCCCCTGTCACCTGTAGGATCTCCAGGCAGTTCCCAGCACTCCCTCAAGGATTGGCTGGGTTCCCTAAAAAATGCAAATTCCATTTCAAAACCCAGCTCCTTGAGGGAAAGAAAACTTCGGAGACGCCAACGCCTGAGTGCTGCCAACCCCAATCCCGGATCTGATCCTAAAGGAGTTTTAATTAATGAAATTAAAGATGGGCAAAGTTTTGAGCTCAGTCCTGGCTCAAGCTGAAATCCCAGGGATTTCTCTGGAGGCAGGAGATCCTCGGCTCTGCTCCTTCCATCCTGGAGGGAAGTTTGAAGGGTGAAAGGAAGGATGAAGGGTGAAGTTTCTCCAGGAAGTTTTATGGAGCGTGAGTGTCAGGCTGCCTTACACCAGATAAAGTGTTTATTCCTGAAGAAATCAGTAACATTGGGATAAATTTCTGGCATTCACCCTTCCCGGTGAGTTTGCAGGGTTTGGATTCTCCTGAGTCTGCTCCACGTTTCCCAGGAGCCGAGGAAGGATGGGGCTGGAATGTGTTGCTATTCCAGCCTCCACCAGTGCCATTTTTACCAGTTTTATTTGACTTCTTCTATTTCCCCCCTCCTTTCAGGCCTCTTTTCCCAGCCAGCTGCCAGGAGCTGCTCTTTCCCTGGATCCAGGCCTCCCACTCGGGGTTTATGGGGTGTGGGGTGATCCGTGGGGTGCTCTATGGGCGACCCTGCAAAGCTCAGAGCTCAGAGCCCCTTTTCCATCTAATCCCGTATTTCCTTTCCAGCCCTGGTGTTGTCACTCAGCTACGCCACTGAGCCCTACCAGAACTCCGGATTTTGGGGTGGGACCGAGTTTTTTGTCATGGGAGATATTTAAGGAAATAATGTAAATTTTCGTCAGAGCCCCTTTTCCATCTAATCCCATATTTCCTTTAAATACGAAACCCCAAGGATTCCATAAATAACAGTTCCATAAATAACAGTTTTACAGAGGCTTTTTTGCTCCTTGGGGCTGGATTTCAAAGCCCTGCTGGCAGGAGGGACTCCGTGGCCAGGTCTGAGCCTGGGGAGGGTTTTTGGGGCTGGGGAGGGCACAGCTCCTCTGGTTTAGGTGTCAAACCCTGGTTTGTCCTTGGTTTGTCCTGGTTGTGCTTGATCCTGCTCAGACCCCACAGAGCAGCTCAGGAGGGGATTTTTTTTTTTTTTTTTTTTTTTGGTGTAACAAAGCTGAGCTTTGTCAAAGCCAGCAGAGCAGGAACAATTCCCACCCCTCCACGTTTGACATTTGTCCATCCCTGCTCCTCACCTCCGGCACCTCAATTCCCTCCTCAGGGAAAGGGTCAGGATCCCTGGAGAGGATTCCAGCCCATCCCCAGCTCCTCATCCCTGACTCCCAAAAGGGAGAGGAGAACCCAGGGCTCAGCAGGTGGATTCTCTCCCTGCAGGGACTTAAAATCCACCTAGAGGTGGCACTTGGGGACATTCACTGGTGGCCTTGGCAGTGCTGGGGCCACCATTGGATCCATTAACTCAGAGGTTTTTTCCAACATTAAATTCTCTGATTTGCTCAGGGACTAAATCCCACCAGGATCTACAAGGAGCTGGGTCCCTGCCACCCTTTGGGACCTCTGGGAAGGACAAAGGATTTTCCAATCCTTGTCCAGGGACCCCTGGGGTCCTGCAGGCTGCTGTAGGATGAGCAGCACTCACACTGATCCCAGGGCTTTCCCATCCCAGCTCCAGGCACATCCCGTGGATTTGGAGCTCCTGAGGCCATGGGGGCAGGGAAGGGAGGGTGGAGATCCAGGGAAAGCTGCAGAGTCTTTCCAGGTGGGATTCCCCAGGATCTGCCACGGCTTCTGCCCACTTTGAGGGCAGAACAATCCAGGCCCTGCTGGTGCTCCCAGCCTGGGGCAGGGGGATGTGGGCGCAGAAGCCCCCTCCAAGGGCACCCCAAAGGTGCAGATCAGACTTGAATCCCAAAATCCCAATTCCAGGTTTCTTCCCCAGCTCACAGACTCTTCTGGAATTCCTGAGCACAGCCCTGTCCCTAAAGTTTCCTCAGAGCTTCTTTTCCATCCAAGCCCATATTTCCCTTAAATATGAAATCCCAAGGATTCCATACATTTATGGAGAGCCCTGATCCCAAACCAGCCTGGAGTCTCCCTTTTTCCCCAGCACCTCCCGTCTCCAGCCGTGAAACACGACCAGCAGCAGGAACATGTCATGAGCAGCCAGTTAAAGCTGAATTTCCCTGAATTTCCCTGCATTCACCAAGGTGTGACCGTGGAGCTGAACCGAGTCCAGCAGCCTGGCCAGGACCCAAATCCAACAGGATCTGGACTCAGGGACAAGACTCCTTTTTTTTTTTGTTTTATCCCATCCCCCTTCCCTGTTTTGGACCTGATAAAATCAGGGTTTTCATCTTCCCCCTGGATCATTCCTGAATCCAAACCTCGGATAAAAACAGGGAATGTCCCTGCTGGAGGCCAGGATGGGGCCCTCTCCCTCATTTCCATGGGGCTGCTCCATTGCTAGGGCTGTGTTCTATCCATCCCTGCAGGATTTAAGAGCTCCTTAGACCTCGCTATTTCCCTCTGGCCAGGTTTTTAGGTGGAGTAATGCAGTTATCCCTTGATCTTCCTGGGATGAGCTAAAAGCAGGGAGCACAGGGGGCAGCTCTGCTGCTCCTGACAGCCTTGGAAGGGCGCCCACTGCCCCCTCGAGTGTTTAACCACCTTTGCAAAAAGCCAGCACCAAACTGAAGCACTTTCTGCCAGCTCCTGACCCGGGCAAAGCCAGTTCCTAACTCCCCACCCCATAATTTCCCTTTTGATTTTTAATATTTAATATTTAATATCCAGCCCCATTTTCCATGGGGCTCCTGCTCACCTCTCCCATCCCAGACTCACTCCCCTGTTGTGCTCCCACAAATAATTTTTCCATTTCCCAGGCCTGGCCTTCATTTATTTTCTCCTCAACAAGTGACCTTGGGTTTATTTTTATTCCAATTCCACCTCGTTTGAATTAATCTGAATTATTTAGGGCATCAGCTTGCTCTCACTGCGGCATCTTCCCCGTTGTTGATTGCTCTGCCAGTCCTGGTATTATCAGCAGTGATTTTCCTGCAGATCATTGCTGAAAATGTTGGATAATTTGGCATGGAAGAGGCCTTGGCACAATCTGCAGGTGCCATCCCATTGAGTGATGCCTCCCCAGCTCTTTGAGAGCTCAGCTCGCCCCCCAAGCTCATTTCACAGGATTTTGGAACAGAATTCACTGTGAATCCATCAGAATGTTGTGCAACGGGATACCCAGGGCTTAGCAGGAGTCAATTCCCCTTGTCACCAGACCTAATTCTGAGGAAAAGAAAGGAAGAGGAGACAAGAGCAGAAATTATTGGTGGGTTTTAATCCCGACCTCAGCATCCTCCTGTGGGTCCTTCACCAGTCACTGCTGAGGGAGCAGAACTGAGGGGAGAGAGCAGCAAAATTTGGGTGATTGACACCTCTCCACTGGACTCTGACACACCTCTGGAACTGTCTGAGGCTGACAGGTTCAGCTGGGCTGTGGTTCTGTCCCACCTGCCAGAGCTGGGGCAGCTCTCTGCTGTTCTCTGGGCAGTTTTCTTTCTCTCTCCCACAGCCAATCCTCCCTCCAGGAGATCTCTTCTGTCCATGGCCACTGAGTGTCCCTGCATGGCTGAGAAAATTCCAGCATCCCATGGGCAGAGGCTGCGCCCAGGGGGAGCAGCCAAGCATTCCTACCTGGATACAATCTGAGCTCTCCAACACCACAGCAGCCTTATCCACTGCATTCCCAAAGGACAAGAGCTCCATAAGCACCCCTGGAGCTCCAGAGGAAAACTCCAGCCTTGTGCAGGATCCTGCTCCAGCAGAAGCACAGCTGGCACTGCAGGAGGGCTGAGCCCCCATGGAATGGGACTGCTGCCAGCACCCTGCCCCACAGCCTGCCAGGGCCTGCTCTGACTCTGCACTGCTTTCTTTGTGCTCTTGCATTTGGAGTTTTCATTTCCCTAGCAAAGAACTGTTATTCCTGCTCCCATATCTTTGCCTGAGAGCCCCTCAATTTCAGAATTACAATAATTCAGAGGGAGGGGGTTTGCATTTCCCATTTCAGGGGAGGCTTCTGCCTTCCTTAGCAGACACCTGTCTGTTCAAACCACGACAGGAACTCATTCCATGTCCTGCAGCTCTCCCAGGGACCCAAGAGGATGAAAAATCAGCATGGCTGGGCCAGAGCCAAAGCCTGGAGGGCTCCTGGGTGAGAATCAACTTGAAAACTTTCCCCACTCAGAAGAGTTCCTGCACGGAGCTGGGGATGGCTGAAATGACTGAATTCCAAGGGGGGAAAAAAATGAAAGGGAGACTTGAAGTGGGCTGGAAATGGCGCTGCAGCCCCAGCCAGAGGAGAACAAAGAGCCCTTTCAGGCCCTTTGCAGAGTTGGCCTCTTTGTCTCCCTGTGTTTCCAGTGGGATGCCCTGGAGATTAAAGGCAAGGATGGCCTCCCTGGGAGGCAGGAATGGGATGCAATTGTCCCAGAAAGAAGAGTTGTGGTGGCAGGAGAAGCAGGGATGAGGGAACACCACCCACAAAAATGCTGGGGATGTTTTATGGGGCCTGCCTTGCACAATACCAGCGTGGGGAGTGACTGCTCGAAACCAGCAGTATTTCGGAGGGAAAAAAGGGAATATCCACGGAGAGAACTCCACTGGCAGGATCTCCCCTCTGCCAGGGAGTGTGGGATGAGCACATGGAAGCTTTCCTGCCACAAACAATTCCTAAATCCAGCAGGAAGAGGTGCACGATTCCCAAAGCCTGGGGGTGACCACGCCCACGCTCCTGGGGAGGTTTCCTGATGGATCCAAAGTGGAAATCAGCAGAAGTTGGAATTATTCCCCTTCCCTTTCACTGCTGGGGGGGGGGGGGGGGTCCCAGCTCCCAATTCCAGGCTCTTTATCCCTGCTCCAGCTCCTGGGCAAGGATACAGGAGGAGGAGAGCTCTGAGAGCTCCTCACTGAAACTTTTTTCCTTCCAAAACCATTCCTGGATTTATTTCAAGTACAGGAGAATGCAAGGATAGGAGAGGAGGTTTGGATTAGATGGGATATTGGGAATGAATTGTTCCCTGGGAGGGTGAGGAGGGGCTGGGCTGGAATTGCCAGAGCAGCTGGAGAAGGGATAAAGAGCCTGGAATTGGGAGCTGGGACCCCCCCACCCTGCCCATGGGATGGGATTTAAGGTCCATTCCCACCCAAACCATTCCAGGATTCTGTTTATTCCATGGAAATTATACCTTGAAAGCCAAACCTATCTCTTTTGAAAGGCACAAATTTTCATTGTTCTCCAAACTGTTTTCCATCTCAAATTTAATGGAACCCTGACAGGAGGCAGCAAATGGGGTGCAAGGAATGGGCTCCTCTGGAGCTCAAATAGGATTTATTGGGAAGGGTTTTTTGACAACTGGGCCACAAGAGCATCGTGGGGGTGCCAGAAGCATCAAAATAGAGGTGAAAGAAAATGTGGATGAACCGAGTGGGTTAAGCAGGATCTGGAGAGGGAAAAGCAGGAAAAAAGCAGGGAAAAGCCTGGGCTGGAGGGATCTGGGAATGGGTCCAGCAGGACAGGCTGTGTATGGAGCTGGGGTCTGGCCCCACTGATGCTCCAGGATCGGGGGTTTTACCTAAAGGGGCTCCAGGAGAGCTGGAGAGGGATTTGGGACAGGGGATGGGGGGACTCTGGACACCGGATGGACTCAATGGACTCCCATTGCCAGAGGGCAGGGATGGATGGGATCTTGGGAAGCTCCCAGCTTCTCTGGGAACCTGTGCCACTGTTTCACACCCAAATCATAAAAAAATCTCTCCTTGCACGCAGTTCAAGCCAAACCTCCTCTGGTTTTGTACCATCCCCCTTCCTGTACCACAACAGGTCCTCCTTGATCCTGGAAGAGCAGGACAGAGCCCTGGATCCTGGGAATGAGGATGATTTTCCCCCAGCGTTCTCTGCGGCCCCAGATCCTCATTAGGCTCCGTTTTCTTGGCTAATTGAGTTCCAGCTTAATGGACAGGGTGCTCCTGGACTCCAAGTGCAACATCCCAACGCATTAAGGTTTTCTGCTCAGATAAATAACTGCTCCAAATGCTTTCCCATTCTCCTGCAGGAATGGCAGGATGGCCAGGACAGCATTCCAACCTCCTTTAATTCAATAAACAAACAGATAATGAGATTTTCTGGAAGCCATCCCACAGAATGGAACAGAGATTCCACTCTGGGCCTAAACTCCAAAAAATACCTGGGAAAAAGAAGCTTTTTAGGAGCCCTGGGATGGTGGAGCAGGACCCCAGCAAGAAATCCTTTGGGATGATGGAGCAGGAACCCTTGGAATAATGGAACAGGAACCCCTGGGATGATGGAACAGCATCCTCATGGATGATGGAGCAGGAATGCCTGGAATGATGGAACAAAAACCTCTGGAATGACGGAGCAGGAACCCCTGGGATGACGGAGCAGGAACCCCTGGGATGATGGAGCAGGACCCAGCTTTAAGTTCCCTTCCAACCCAAACCATTCCAGGATTCTCCGACTCCGAAATTCCACCCCCAGCAGGTATGGGATGTTTTAAGGCAGCAGTGGCGCCTCCCTGCTCGAGCCCGCGAGGTTTTCCCCAGCACTTTTTGGGATTGGTTTGGAACTCTTAGAAATTTCCAGCCCTGCACCACCCCGGGCCAAGGAGTTCCAGCAGAAAAGCACCGGGAACAGTCTCCTGTTGTTTGTTTGAACTTTGTTCTCGTGCTGGGAATGGCCTGGGAACAACAGCCCCTTGTTCAGCTCCCAGCCCCAGCCCCTTTCAGTGCCCACTCTGCAGAAAAAAAGGGTCACAAAGTCCCCTGCCAACATCCCAACATCCCCTTCCCGGAGCAAAACCCACCAAGGACAAGGAATTATTGCCAAGGAAAGGGAGAGGAGGTGGAATCCCAAGGTCCCAGCCCTGCAGCTCTCCCAGAGCCCCCACAGCTGCCGAGGTTTCCGTTTGCCCTGAGCTCCCCACTCCGTCTCCAGCCGGGTTTGTCCCCTGAGGGGTGGAAGAGCAGGAAAAGGTCAAGTGCTGGGTGGCGGTGCCCAAGCCCATCCCTGGCTGCTCCTCCCACTCCGGGCAGCTCAAAGGTTCTTAAAGCTTTAACAAAGCTCAGGATTTCCTCTGCCGAGCTCCTGCCCCAAAAATTCCCCACCCAGCAGCGTAAAAGGGTTAATTTAACATCCTTGGCCCTGGGGAAACAGATTTAGGGTGAGTTTGGAGCTCACTGGGGCAAGAGGATTTGTCCAAAGAGGATTTTTCCAGCGCCAACAGTCACTCGGAAAAAAAATTCCTTGTCCTGTCAGGAAATGTTCCCAATGAGCAGAGAACTGGAGATTTGTGTGATCGCTGCCCCAAGTGCTGCTCCCCACAGGGATGAACCAGGCTGGAAAACCATGGAGGACTTTTGCTGTGGCCCAGCACAAATTTGGGCTGAAAATTCAGAGGCAAAATTGTTTCCATGGCTGTCCCTGCATGTGAGCCCAGCCTGCAGGAGAAACCAACCCTAACGTGTGACATAAAACCTGTGACACAGAACATGCGACACGGAATGTGTGACACAGAACCCGTGACACAGAACCTATGACACAAAACTCGTGACACAAAACGTGTGACACGGAATGTGTGTGACATAAAACCTGTGACACAAAATGTGTGACGCAAAACGTGTGACACAGAACATGTGACACAGAACCTGTGACACAAAACTCGTGACACAAAATGTGTGACACAGAATGTGACACAGAATGTGTGTGACATAAAACCTGTGACACAAAATGTGTGACACAAAATATGTGACACAGAACGTGTGACACAGAACGTGTGACACAGAACCTGTGACATAAATCCTGTGACACAAAATGTGTGACATAAAAGCTGTGACACAGAACCCGTGACACAGAACTTGTGAGACAAAACACGTGTGACACAGAACACGTGACACAGAAAGCGTGACACAAAGCGTGTGACAGAACGTGTGACACAGAACCTGTGACACAGAACGTGTGACATAGAATGTGTGACACAAAACGTGTGACACAAAATCTGTGAGACAGAACATGTGACACAGAACTCGTGACACAACACATGTGACACAAAATGTGTGACATAAAAACTGTGACAGAAAACCTGTGACACAGAATGTGTGACACCAAGCCTGTGACACAAAACCTGTGACACAGAACCCGTGACACAGAAAGTGTGACACAGAACCTGTGACACAAAATCTGTGAGACAGAACCCGTGACACAGAACCTGTGACACAAAACTTGTGACACAAAACGTGTGACACGGAATGTGTGTGACATAAAACCTGTGACACAAGTCCTGTGACACAAAATGTGTGACACAGAACATGTGACACAGAACATGTGACACAAAACTCGTGACACAGCACGTGACACAAAATGTGTGACACAAAACGAGTGACACAGAACCTGTGACACAAAACTCATGACACAAAACATGTGACACAAAACATGTGACCTAAAACCTGTGACACAGAACGTGTGACACAAAGCCTGTGAGACAGAATGTGTGACACGGAACCTGTGACACAGAACATATGTGACACAAAGTGTGTGACACAGAATGTGTGACACCAAGCCTGTGACACAGAACCTGTGACACAGGACACGTGGCACGGAAATGCGACATAGAACGTGTGACACAAAGAGTGTGACACAAAACATGTGACACAGAACCTGTGACACAAAACTCGTGATACAAAACATGTGACACAGAATGTGTGACACCAAGCCTGTGACACAAAACCTGTGACACAAAGTGTTTGACACAAAAGGTGTGACACAGAACCTGTGACACAGAACATATGTGACACAAAGTGTGTGACACAGAAAGTGTAACACAAAATCTGTGAGACAGAACGTGTGACACAGAACTCATGACACAAAACTTGTGACACAACACATGTGACACAAAATGTGTGACATAAAACCTGTGACACAGAACCTGTGACACCAAGCCTGTGACACAAAATCTGTGACACAAAAGCTGTGACACAGAACGTGTGACACAGAACATATGATATAAAACCTGTGACACAGAACCTGTGACACAGGACGCGTGGCACAGAAATGTGACACGGTGCTTTTGACACAGAACCTGTGACACGGGACGCGTGGCACAGAAATGTGACACGGTGCTTTTGACACAGAACCTGTGACACGGGACGCGTGGCACAGAAATGTGACACGGTGCTTTTGACACAGAACCTGTGACACGGGACGCGTGGCAGCCCCACTCGTGCTGCTCTCTGAAGTGCTGCAGACAATGAAACTTCAGCCACACCTGTCCAAACAAACCAGCAGAGCCCCGTGGCGGCGCCTCTGATTTTGGTTGTGGCTGTTCCTCCCCCTTTATTTTGGTGCCCGTTCATCCCAGTCTCTCACAGGGCTCAGGGGTTCAGAGGAGCACTCAAAGGAAGATCCCAAATGGCCAAAAAATGGGATTTAAAGGATGAGCTTCCCTTTGGGGAGAGCTCGAGCCAGTGGCAAGGAGCAGGGGGGAAGGGTGAGGGACAGGGATGCAGCCCCTGACCAACCTCACACCTCTCATTCCTGCTCCTCTCCTGAGCTTTTCCTCACCCTAGCTGTTCAAAGAAATCCCAGGGAGATCCCAAACCTCCACAGGAATAGGGTTTAAAGGATCAGCATCCCTTTGGGGACAGCTCGGGCAGGGAGTGGGATGGGCAGCAGGGAAGGGTGAGGGACAGGGACACAGCTCAGGAGGGCAGAGACACAAAGAGGAGACAGATCCGGGATGGACTGGATTGTTCCCGAATTAGGATGAAAATGTTTGGGAATAAATTCCCCTGTGTGAGGATTAGGATGAAGATATTTGGGATTAATTCCCCCTGTGACGATTAAGATGAAGATATCTGGGAATAAATTCCCCCATGTGAGGATTAGGATGAAGATGTTTGGGAATAAATTCCATCCTTTGAGGATTAGGATGAAGATATTTAGGATAAATTCCCCTTGTGAGATTTAGGATGAAGATATTTGGGATAAATTTCCCCCTGAGAGGATTAGGATGGAGATACTTGGGATTCATCATTTTGGGGCAGCCTGGAGCCCTTCAGAGGCTGAAATTCCAGAAATTCCAGCAGCTCCTCGCCACAGCTCCTGGCAGATTTTGGGGTGAAACAGGTGGTTCCAAACATGTAACAGATTTTGCTGCCAACAGGTGGATTTTCCCAGGCTTGGGAATGCAGGGAGCGATGCTCCGGCTCCACGTGGGAGGTGAAGCGAGCTGGGAACGCCAGGCAGGTTGTTAGGCATTAATTAGCATTAATTACCCCTCCAGCAGTAATCAGCCCAAGGGCCACCCCTGCTTTTCTCTGCCTCTAATTCCGTAATTGGAGGGGAGGGAAGAGGGAAGGGGAAAATGGGAGCTGAAGTAGAAAAGGCTCCGCTGATCTGCCGAGCGCTAATTGCCGGGCTGTTCGGGATAAATTCCCTCCCGGGAGGATTAGGATGAAGATATTTGGGATAAATTCTCCCTGTGAGAATTAGGATGAAGATACTTGGGGTAAATTCCTCCCTGTGAGGATTAGGATGAAGATATTTGGGGTAAATTTCCTCCCATGAGGATTAGGATGAAGATGTTTGGGATAAATGCCTTCCTGTGAGGATTAGGATGAAGATGTTTGGGGTAAATTTCCTCCCATGAGGATTAGGCTGGAGATATTTGGGATAAATTGCCCCCCATGAGGATTTAGGCTGAAGATGTTTGGGATAAATTCCCTCTTGTGAGGATTAGGATGAAGATGTTTGGGATAAATTCCTCCCTGTGAGGATTAGGATGAAGATGTTTGGGGTAAATTTCCTCCCATGAGGATTAGGATGAAGATATTTGGGATAAATTGCCCCCCGTGAGGATTAGGATGAAGATGTTTGGGATAAATTGCCCCTGTGGAGGTGGGGAGGGGCTGGGCTGGAATTGCCAGAGCAGCTGTGGCTGCCCCTGGATCCCTGGCAGTGCCCAAGGCCAGGCTGGACACTGGGGCTGGGAGCACCTGGGACAGTGGGAGGTGTCCCTGCCATGGCAGGGGTGGCACTGGGTGGGATTTAAGGTCCCTTCCCAACCCAAACCATTCCCTGTGGGCACAGGCCCCAGATCAGAGTGGAAAGGGCAGGAGAAGGAGCCAGGAGAGAGAAGGAAAAGCAGGAAAAGCTCTTTGTGGGGAGGTTTGGATTCCCAGCCCCTCTGAAGCTCCATCTTTTCCCAGTCCTTCCCCTCTCCTCCAGCTATTCCTGAGGGGGACAAAACCAGGAAAATGGGAAGCCAGGGAAGGGCAGCAGCCAGGATTTCCTCTGCAACTTGTTCCAGCTGGGACACACGTCCTGAATTCCCTGAATCCCCTGAATCCATTGGGATATTTACCATCTGTCCTTTCTCCCTTGGAATGCCCCTGCTGCCATGCCAGCAGCCCAAAGGGGAATGGGGAATTAGGATTTTCCCTGAGCCACCCCAGCAGGGCTGGGAATGTTGATGGAGCAGTTAAAGGAGAAAGGGAAAGGAGGATTTTGAGGTGAGGAGTGGGGCTGGGGTTTCCTTCCAGACGAGACAGAGCAGGACCCTTTGGAGCATTTCTCCATTCCGCCCCTTCTCCCTGCCACATTCCCTGCCAGCTCCACCAAGGATTCTCCAGATGTGCCTGGGGACAAGTGAGAACAGAGTGAGGCTGGAGAGGGCAAATATTCCCTGGATTTACCCCAGACAATGCCCCCGGGCTGGGGCATTCCCAGAGCAGGGATCTGTCCCAAACACCCCTTGCAAGGCAGCAGGGAAAGAGCTGGAGGAGTTGGGGTCCCACATCACCTTATCCTGGGAATCCCAAATTTTCCTTCCCTCCCTGCTGAGGGAATCCCCTCCCTGCAGCTTCCAGAGCCCAAACCTGGCCGGGTGCTCCACCCAAAACCCATCCAGGATGGTCTGAGAGCAATTCTCATCACCGGCATAACTGGAAAAGGGATCTTTTCCCTTTCACAGTGATCCCATGGCACCCCGTGGATCCTCTTGGATCCTCCTGGGGTTTGTGATGCTCCTCTCACCTCGGGTGGGGAAACTGAGGCACAAAGAATCAGGGCCATTAAGGCTGGAAAATCCCTCAAAAATTGCCACATCCACACTTTTTTTTAAACCCTTAACAGAGGGAATCAGCCACAGCCTCTCCAGCCTATCCTTCCTGGAGAGCAGTTCTAAGGGGGAAAATGGACAATCAATTTAGTATTGAAATAAAATATAAAAATTATTAAAATAAAATTTAAAATTCATTAAAATAAGCTGAATACCCCCTCCTCAAATTTACAACCACGGCAGAGCTGCCCCAGATGTTTTCTGAGCATGGATGACCTTTTCCATGATGATAGAGATGTTTATTCTGCCCAAACGTGATGTGCCTCGGCCCAGGGGGCCTGGCAGGCCTTTTCCAATTTTCCCGGATTTATGGAGAGCCCGGGAAGAGCTCGGGGCTCTCAGCCCAGCCTCCCATCCCTTCCTGAGGGAACTCCTGGTGCTGGATCTGCAGCAGCGCTGGGAGCCCTGCCCGGGCTCTGGAGCAGCAGATCTCGCTCAGCTGAAAGGTCAGGGGATGGGAATGGAAACATGGAAAAAGGAGAATTCCCGGGAGTGAGCTGTGCTTTACTCTGGGAAAATCCTTCCAACCGCCCCATCCAGGGGCTGCGGGGGCGTTCACAGCCCGGTCCTTCTGTGACCTCCTGATTGTCACCTGCCCTTGGACGTGGTGGCTCAGGAAGGGCTGGGGTGTGGAAAATGAATTCGTAGAAAATTCATTTTTGAATTTGGAAAAGAAAATGAATTGTAGAAAATGAATTTTCTACAAATTCATTTCCCACACTGGGGGATTCCCAGCTCTCCATCCATCATCCATCATCCATCATCCATCCATCCATCCATCATCCATCCATCCCCCATCCATCCATCATCCATCATCCATCCATCCATCCATCCATCCATCCATCCATCCATCATCCATCCATCCATCCATCATCCATCCATCCATCCATCCATCCATCCATCCATCATCCATCCATCATCCATCCATCATCCATCATCCATCCATCCATCATTCATCCATCCATCCATCATCCATCCATCCATCATCCATCCATCCATCCATCCATCCATCCATCCATCCATCCATCCCTCCATCCATCCATCCATCCATCATCCATCATCCATCCATCCATCGATCATCCATCCATCCATCCATCACCCATCATCCATCCATCCATCATCCATCATCCATCCATCCATCCATCCATCCATCCATCCATCATCCATCCATCCATCCATCCATCATCCATCCATCCATCCATCCATCCATCCATCCATCCATCATCCATCCATCCATCCATCCATCCATCCATCATCCATCATCCATCCATCCATCGATCATCCATCCATCCATCCATCCATCCATCCATCCATCCATCCATCATCCATCCATTCCCCCATTCCCACCCTGCCGGGAACTGCGGAGCCATGGGGGCTGGGAGGGAGAGAGGGAGGGAAGGAGGGAGAAAGGAGGGACAGATGGATGGAGAGGGCAGCGCTTCCCTGAGATCCCGCAGGAGGCGGTGCCTGAGGTGCTCCAGGAGGAGGGAATGGCCTCCAGCCAAGCTGGAGCTGCCCCGGGTGGGGACAGTGCCCAAACTGGGGTCTCAGGTCTGGGCTGTGACACTCAGAGGTGACCCTGCCCCGTGTCAGATGTGACCTGGCTCTCCTTGGATCCAGCCCTGGCTCTGCTTGGATCCAGCCTGGCTCTCCTTGGATCCAGCCCAGCTCTCTTTGGATCCAGCCCAAGTCTCCTTGGATCCAGCCTAAATCTCCTTGTGTCCAGCCTGGCTCTCCTTGGATCCAGCCCAGCACTCCTTGGATCCAGCCTGGCTCTCCTTGGATCCAGCCTAACTCTCCTTGGATCCAGCCTGGCTCTGCAGCAGGATTTGCTCCACCCTGGGGTCCCCAAAGCTGCCCCAAGCACAGCCCCCATTCCCTGCTTCACATTTCCAAGTTCAGGCTCTTGGAGCCACCAGGGCTCAGAGGTTCCCCAAGGTCAGACCTGCCCGGGGGTGACAGCAGCACAAGGCCGGGTTCAGCTGAGCCACAGGTCGAGCTCTGGGTCACAAAAGAGGAAAATGAAGCATTAAATCCCTGTGGTGTGGGACAAGCCCCAGTCCATGTGGGGCTCTTTTGATCCCGTTCCCCTCAAATCCTCCATAAACACTGGGAATTTTGACATGGAATGACGACTCCTGTGCCAGCAGGGCTGATTCCACCCGAGCCACGAGCCAAGGGAAGGGTTAATTCCAGGATGTACCATGGGCAATCTGCATCCTACAGAAGTAGAAAATTCCCTTACAGGACCCACAGGCTCCATTTTTGCAGATTGTGGAGTTTTTGGGGTGTTCTGTGCAGGGAAGGAATCGGACTCAATGATCCCTGTGGATCCCTTCCATCTCGGGATATTCCATGATTTTACAACTGGATTTTCCATCCCTTTCCCACTTTCTATCCACGATCCCAATGGTTCTGCTGACCCAAATTTTGCTCTGTACAAGGAAGGAGTTGGAATCAATGATCCCTGTGGATGCTGTCCATCTCAGAATATTCCATGATTTTAGAACTGGAATTCTGAGCCATTCCCCACCTCCCATCTCCTCTGCCACACTCCCCTCCGTGATCCCGATGCCTCTGCTGCTTGACTGACCCAAATTTTAGGGTGTTCTGTGCAAGGAAGGAGTTGGAATCGATGATCCCTGTGGATCCCTCCCACCTCAGGATAGTCCATGATTTTACAACTGGATTTTTAAGCCATTTCCAACCTCCCATCTCCTCCGCCACGCTCCCATCCACAACGCTGATGGATCCAATTAGGAGCCAATCAGGACAGCAGGGAAAAGCACACCTGGATTCTGTGGGAATAAAAAGCAGGAGAGCTGGGATCAAGCTCCTCCAGGAAATTAAAAAATGGAACTTTGTGAAGGTCTCTCCTCATTCTTTTTTTTCTTCCACTTTTTTTTTTTTTTTTTTTCCTCTCTCTTTTGGCTTCTTGCCATGCAAAGAAAATAAAAATCTGGGGCAAGGGGTGATGAGGAAACTGAATTTGTGACGAAGAAACTGAATTTAGGTCAATGAGGGGGGAAAAACCCCACCAGGCAAATGAAACAAGAATGGATTTCCTTGGGATTTGAAGCGTTCCTTTAAACTCCTGAAAAATGAAATGGAGAAAAGCCCTGATGGGAAAGGTCGTGGTGAAGCTGAAGGAGAGCAGTGGGGTTTTCCTGCCCGTGTTAACTGGGAGGGGGGGAAGGTTCGGGGCTGAACCCACGGTTTTCACAGCTCCAGGAAGGGCAGGACGGCCATCCCAGTGCATCCCAGTGCATCCCAGTACATCCCAGTGCATTCCAGTGCATCCCAGTGCATTCCAGTGCATCCCAGTACATCCCAGTGCATTCCAGTGCATCCCAGTGCATTCCTGTGCATCCCAGTGCATCCAATTCATCCAGTACATCCCAGTACATCCCAGTGCATCCACTTCATCCCAGTGCATCCCAGTGCATTCCAGTGCATCCCAGTACATCCCAGTGCATTCCAGTGCATCCCAGTACACCCCAGTGCATCCCAGTGCATTCCAGTGCATCCACTTCATCCAGTGCATCCCAGTACATCCCAGTACATCCCAGTGCATTCCTATGCATCCCAGTGCATCCACTTCATCCAGTACATCCCAGTACATCCCAGTGCATTCCAGTGCATCCCAGTACACCCCAGTGCATTCCAGTGCATCCCAGTACATCCCAGTGCATCCACTTCATCCCAGTACATCCCAGTGCATCCCAGTGCATCCCTGTGCATTCCAGTGCATCCCAGTACATCCCAGTGCATCCACTTCATCCCAGTACATCCCAGTGCATCCCAGTGCATCCCTGTGCATTCCAGTGCATCCCAGTACATCCCAGTGCATCCCAGTACATCCCAGTGCATTCCTGTACATCCTAGTGCATCCACTTCATTCCAGTACATCCCAGTACACCCCAGTGCATCCCAGTGCATCCCAGTGCATCCCAGTGCATCCCAGTACACCCCAGTGCATCCCAGTGCATCCCAGTGCATCCACTTCATCCCAGTGCATCCCAGTACACCCCAGTGCATCCCAGTGCATCCCAGTGCATCCACTTCATTCCAGTACATCCCAGTACACCCCAGTGCATCCCAGTGCATCCCAGTGCATCCACTTCATCCCAGTACATCCCAGTACATCCCAGTGCATTCCAGTGCATCCCAGTACATCCCAGTGCATTCCAGTGCATCCCAGTGCATTCCAGTGCATTCCAGTGCATCCCAGTACATCCCAGTGCATTCCAGTACACCCCAGTGCATTCCAGTACATCCCAGTGCATTCCAGTGCATCCCAGTGCATCCCAGTGCATTCCAGTGCATCTCAGTACATCCCAGTGCATTCCAGTGCATTCCAGTGAATCCCAGTACATCCCAGTGCATCCCAGTGCATTCCAGTGAATCCCAGTACATCCCAGTACATCCCAGTGCATTCCAGTGCATTCCAGTGAATCCCAGTACATCCCAGTACACCCCAGTGCATTCCAGTGCATCCCAGTACATCCCAGTACATCCCAGTGCATTCCAGTGCATCCACTTCATCCCAGTGCATCCCAGTACACCCCAGTGCATTCCAGTGCATCCCAGTACATCCCAGTGCATCCCAGTGCATTCCAGTGCATTCCTATGCATCCCAGTGCATCCCAGTGCATTCCAGTACATCCACTTCATCCCAGTACATCCCAGTGCATCCCAGTGCATCCCTGTGCATTCCAGTGCATCCCAGTACATCCCAGTGCATCCCAGTACATCCCAGTACATCCCAGTGCATTCCTGTACATCCTAGTGCATCCACTTCATCCCAGTGCATCCCAGTACACCCCAGTGCATCCCAGTGCATTCCAGTGCATCCACTTCATCCCAGTACATCCCAGTACATCCCAGTGCATCCTAATGCATCCCAGTGCAACCCTGTGCATCCCAGTGCATCCCAGTGCATCCCAGTACATCCCAGTACATCCCAGTGCATCCCAGTACATCCCAGTGCCTGGTGGCAGCCGGAACAGCCCTTCCTTCGCATGCCACTCTCTTTTCCAGGTAATTCCCAGCCCTTGGGAAGCTGATTCCCGCCTGGCCGATGTCCATCCCCCCTTCCAGTGCTGCCCACTCCAGGCAGGAACTCCTTTTTCCATGGATTTCAGGTGCCACTCTCCCCTGGCAGCCCCGGCCTGGGACTGGGAAGGGCTCCCTGGGAAGGGCTCCCTGATCCCCGGAGTGCAGGAGTGGGGCACGAGCCCCTCAGTGCTGCTGGGCAGGAAGATTTTCCATGTGCCCCATCCATCCAGGAGGATCCAGGAGAGGAGGAACTGGTTCTTCTGGACCTCCAGGATGTCCCCCAGGGCAGCGGGAATGTCCCAAAACACATCCCAGCTGGTTTCCAACACATCTGGGGAGTGCTGGAACAGCCTCAGAGCTCCAGGCGGGAAAGCAGAGGGAAGGTTATGGAATAAGAGCAAAGCAAATCCCAAAACATGTCTGGAGAGAGGAAAAGCAGACACAGGGACAGCACAGCCAGAGCCAGGGCAGGGCAGGGAGGGGAGGAACAGTCACAGAGGGAATCTTGGAGGATTTTCCATTCAAGGGCTCTGGGAGGGAGGCAATTCTTGCGTCTGCCTCATCTCCTGCCGCGATTAATTCAGGAATAGCAAATTCCCACTCTGGCTCATCAGCCACGCTCTTCCTTTCACGGCTGCTTTCCATCAGCTCATCCATATTGAAATACCCTGGATCCGGAGCTCCGGGAGAGCTCCCTCCTGGAAAAGCCACGCTCCAGCGGAGCCCGGCGCTGCCACGGTGACAAAGGACAATCGTTTGATGCTGGGGCAAAAATCCATGGCTGGCTTCACATCCAGGCAGCCAAAATTCCCCACTTTCCTACGGCGTTTTGAACAGCTTTCCAATAAAATGCTGAGGGATGACGTTGGATATTTGAATCCCCAGATCACCGATGGACCAGTCCACGCTCCAGCGAGTATTGGACCATCACATCCTGCTCGGACAGGCATGGGAAGCGATTTGTGCAATTCCCAGGCGCTGAGGGAGGTCCCGGTGTCTGGCAAGCAGCGGCTCCTTCCTCTGGAGCCGCCAGACTCCGCGGATTCCCCAAAAAGCCCCGGCAAACAAACAAAGGCACCCGTGGGGAGCGCGGCCCGAGCCCGGCGGTGCCGAATCCCGGGAATCCGGCCGGGATGTCAGCAGGTGGTGCTCTTCACCTGGGAGCGTGCGGGATCCGGCCTGCGGGAACCTGCTGATGCCTCAGGTTCAGCTTTTCTGTTTTTCAGGTTCTGTGCTGCTTTGGTGTGTGGGCCTGGGCTCCATATTATGGGATGGTGAGCTCTCTGCACAGAGCAGGGAGACAAAACAATTCCTGCTCCAGCTGGGCACCAAGGACAAATGATCCAAAGCTCAGGCCCAGGAGCACAAACAGCGTGGGCTGGAGAGAGAAAAACAAGCAGGATGGGAGTGCCTGGGCTAAAGCTGGAATGGGACAATGAACTGCAAGGTGCAAATGGAGCAGAGCTGATCCCAGTGAGAGCCCCCGGGAGCGCTCGGGCATTTTGGGACCATTTTGGTTCCTCTTGGGTGCAGCCCTGGCTGGGCTCTGGTGCTGCCCAAGGTGGATCCATGGAGGAGATGCTTGGAATAAATCCCTGCTTTATCCTTCAGCTCTGTCCTAGCTCAGCCTTCCCAAGGCATCACTGCCAGATAATATATAATATTATTAATATAATATAATATAATATAATATAATATAATATAATATAATATAATATAATATAATATAATATAATATAATATAATATAATATAATATATGGATTATATATTATATATACTATATAATGTAATTACAATGTTATTATATTCCACTTATTAATTATTACTTATTAATACAGTTATTAATTGTACAATTAATTCAATTCCTCCCACAAAGCACCACTTGTGAGGATTTGTGAAGGAATTTTGAGTGAGCTGGAGATGGGATCTCTGAGTTGTTTTAGATGATGTGATTTATTTTTTTTTCAACTTTTATATCTTCTTTTTATCTTCAGAAGGTTATAATACATCTTATTATGAGACCTTTTAAGGATTTATTAACTAATTAAATACTGCCAACAAGGATATTTATGTTTTTTATTTAATCTTTAAATATTTGATTTTATGGACTCATAGTGTAAGCTTCCTTAATTAATTATGCTATTATACACAAACTTCTAATATTGTACTCTAAAACTTCACAAATTTTTTACTTAATTTAACATGTTTCTGGTTTAAAATGTACATTTAAATTATAAATTTAATTATAAATTATAAATTTATTCTTGTTTCTAGCACACAAGTTTAGAAGCCTTTTCTAAATGGAATTTAAGGGACTATTTCCACCTCAAACGGATTCCAGAGCCACCACAACCCTTCCAATACCTCAAGGCTGTGAATTTTAGGGAATATTTCCACCTCTCGAGGGTTCTGGATCAAATGATCCAAATCTGGTTCTAGATCAAATTTTATGTTTAATTCTAAGTTTTAATTTAGACCCAAAGTTCTGAGAATTCTGTCTATTTCCAGCTCTAACACATGAGGAGTGGCCTTTCCATGGCATCACCCCCCAAAAATCCCAATCCACGAATCCCAGTGGCTTGGGGAGTATTTGGGAAGCAGAATTTTGGGAGTTACGTGTTGGGATCTGCACTTTGGGATCTGCACTTTGGGAGCTGCATTTTGGGATCTGAATTTTGGGATCTGCACTTTGGGATCTGCACTTTGGGATCTGCATTTTGGGATCTGAATTTTGGTATCTGCACTTTGGGATCTGCATTTTGGGATCTGCATTTTGGGATCTGCACTTTGGGAGCTGCATTTTGGGCCTCAGGAATTGCATGAAGGTGATGGATACATTCCCTAAAATTCACATCCCTGAGGTATTAGAAGGGTTGAGGTGGCTCTGGAACCCTCCAGAGGTGGAAAATTTCCCTTAAATTCTCACCCCTGAGTATTGAAGGGTTGAGGTGACTCCAGAACCCCTGAGAGGTTAAAATATTCCCTAAAATTCACACCTGAGGGGTTTGGGGTGGGTCTGGAACCCTCCAGAGGCATTTCCCCATCCCAAAACACAGCTCAGAAATCCCTAGGAGGATCCAGCTCTTCCTTCAGCCAGAGAGGCTGGGATAAACCCGGCTTCGTTGGGCCAAGGGGAGGGATGAGCCCTACCCAGAATCCTGCTGGAATTTAGAATCATCCAGAAATCCAAAAGGACAAAAAACGACTCCTGATCCCCGTTTAACAACACCTGAACCAATCCAGAGACCCTGGAATCATCCCACAGCAGCCGGGGCGGGAAATTGGCGCCGCACAAGAAGATAAATTCCAAGGAAACAACTTTTCCTGGATTTTTTTTTTTTTTTTGCCCACTCTGAAGAAGATGTGTGTGAGAAAGGCAGCGCACAATCAGTCTGGATTAGCGAGACGAGTGATTAAACCCGGCCCAAGAACAAAGGCGGCTGATGAGGAGTGAGATTGGATTTAGGTCACACGCAAAGGCCGGGAATAAATCCCACCCTCAGCCCAATTAGGGCGGGTCGTGATTGAGGAAGGGAAAGGGGAAAAAACGTCTTGGGATGGGTTTGGGAGGATTTCCAGGCGAGCTTTAACCATTCCCCGCACAAAACTCTGCAGAGGCTTTTCCAGGGTTTGGAATGAGGGATGTGGGATGCGCAGAGTGGATCTAAAGGGTTTTTCCCATTAAAACCTGGAGCAGGTGAGGCCGTGGTTGTATCCTGCTGGAATATTCCAAACCCACTCCTGGGAGCTGTTCAGAGGTGGAAATATTCCCTTAAATTCCCAACCTTGCAAGGGTTTGAGGTTTTAATTCCAACTCAGCCCAGGTCCCCTTTGGAAAGCTCATCCTAAATCCCAAGGTGGAGCTTTCCCTCTGAATTCCAGGCAGCCTGGCTGGGTGTGGGAAGAGTGAGGATCTCGCTTTTCCCCAGAAAACAGATGGATTGTCCCAGGGTTGGATTTCCCAGAGAGCTCCAAAGCGCTCCCCTCTCCAGAGGACATCAGGCAGAAAGGATGGGAGTCAGGAAATCCGGGAGCTGCTCTGAGCACCAGAGCCTGAGGGATTCTCCCTGGCCATGGATTTCCTTTTATCTTTCTCATAAATCCGTCTCCGATGCCCTTTCCTGTTCCTTTCCTCCCCACATGCTCCAATCCCTCAAATTCCCGTGCCAAATGACCATGGAACATCCTGTGCCATCCCTGGCTCAGCTGCCTGGGAAAAGGATCCCGTTCCTGGCATATTTTGGGTTGAATGACATTTGGGAACTCCTGGGAGTGGAAAATCTCCAGTTCTTCCCATAAATCTCCCAGGAATAACCCAAAGCTAAGGAGGGAAGGAGGGAAGGAGGGAGGGAGGGAGGGAGGGAGGCAGGAAGGAAGGAAGGAAGGAAGTGCGGAAGTGCGGAAGTGCGGAAGTGCGGAAGTGCGGAAGGAAGGAAGGAAGGAAGGAAGGAAGGAAGGAAGGAAGGAAGGAAGGAAGGAAGGAAGTTTATTTTAAGGTCCCTTCCAACCAGAATTTGAAACATCCTGAAAGTAACTGAGAAAATGCCTGTTAGAGAAAACTCTGAAAATCCAACTTCTTCTGAGGAAATCCTGGGGATGAACTGCAGGAATATCAGGGTGAGGATGGAAAATCCTGAATCCCAAGGAGGGAAAACTGCAGGAATGGTTTGGGGCTGTCCTCTGCTAAAAATAGAGCAGGAAATCAACATCCTAAATAAAAGATGAGAGCAGGCAGGGAACAGCCAGGTGAGCCGGGGGAGGAGCTTATCCCAGGGGTCACCCCAGCACAATTCCTTTCCCACTGAGGGACATCTGAAACCCGAGATCGTCCACGCTGTGCCAGCCCTCAGGACACACTGAGGAAAGGAAATCAGCCCTGGAGCTCCCACCAGGATGAATTCACACCGAAGGCAACACGGAAAAGCAGCAGGAGGTGTTTGAGCTCCGGGCAGTGACAAACCAGTGCTGACAGCCCGGCTGGCGCTGCCGTCACGCTCCCTGAGCATGCATCCCACGGGATTTCCCTCTGCACAGGGCCTGCCACCGGCTTTGCAGGAGGTTTGGATCCAAGAGGGATCAGGGGCAGCTCCCGGTGCCTGGAGGAGGTTGCTCTGAGGGAAGACCATCCTCATCTTCCTCACGCCTGGAACACTCTGGACCTGCACCAAGCACTTTTTCTCAACCCTGAATTCCAGCCCAGTGAATTCCAGAGGTGAATTCCAGCTTTCGGAGCCAGAAGATTTGGGACAGGTGTGCGGCTGGCTTGGAGGAGCTTCATGGAAATCTTCCCTTCTCAGGAATCCTCCCTCTATAGAAACCTTCTCTTCATGGAAACCTTCCCTCTATGGAAATCTCTTCACGGAAATCTTCCCTTCACAGGAATCTTCCCTCTATGGAAATGTTCTCTACATGGAAACCTTCCGTTCATGGAAATCTTCCCTTCATGGAACTCCTCCTTAGACGGAAATCTTCCCTTCACAGAATTCTTCTCTGCACAGGAATTTTCCCTTCATGGAAATCTCTCTATGGAAATCTTCAATTCATGGAACTCTTCCTTACACAGAAATCTTCCCTTCACAGAATTCTTCTCTGCACAGGAATCTTCCCTTCATGGAAATCTTCTCTCTATGGAAATCTTCTCTTCATGGAAATCTTCCCTCTATGGAAATCTTCTCTCTATGGAAATCTTCTCTCTATGAAAATCTTCAATTCATGGAACTCTTCCTTACACAGAAATCTTCCCTTCACAGAGTTCTTCTCTTCACAGTAATTTCCCCTTCATGGAAATCTTCTCTTCATGGAAATCTCTCTATGGAAATCTTAAATTCATGGAAATCTCCCCTTTACAGAATTCTTCTCTTCACAAGGATCTTCCCTTCGTGGAAATCTTCCCTTCATGGAAATCTTCAATTCATGGAACTCTTCCTTACACAGAAATCTTCTCTTCACAGTAATTTCCCCTTCATGGAAATCTTCTCTCTATAGAAATCTTCCCTTCATGGAAATCTTCTCTTCATGGAAATCTTCTCTCTATGGAAATCTTAAATTCATGGAAATCTTCCCTTCACAGAATTCTTCTCTTCACAAGGATCTTCCCTTCATGGAAATCTTCCCTTCACAGGAATCTTCCCTCTATGGAAGTGTTCTCTTCATGGAAAATTTCACTTCATCGAAACTTTCTCTTCATGGAAATCTCCACTTCATGGAAATCTTCCCTTCATGGAAGCCTTCCTTACACAGAAATCTTCCCTTCACAGAGTTCTTCTCTTCACAGGGACCTTCCCCTCACAGGAATCTTCCCTTCACAGAATTCCTCCCCGTCAAGGAGCCTGAGCTGATAACTCAATGCTGAACATCCCTGGGCAGCCCTTTCAGTGCCCAGGCATTCACTGCGGGATGAGCTGGCCACATTCCCCTGGTCCCTTCCCATCTCCCCATAAATCCCACTGGAAAAATGCCTGGAGGGTGCTGGGCAGCACTGGGGAATACCGGGAATAAAAGGGAGGGAGGAGCCAGGCACTGGAGCTGGGATGTGTGGGGATGGATGAGCAAAGGAAAAAGCCCCAGGGGCTGCTGCAGCAGCACTTGTGGGGAAAATCAGACACACATGGGAATTTGTTCAGGGAGAAATCCTTCCCTGGGAGGGCTGGAGCCAGGCTGGGAGAGCTGGGGGTGCTGCCCTGGAGAGGAGAAGGCTCCAGGGAGAGCTCAGAGCCCCTGCAGGGCCTGAAGGGGCTCCAGGAGAGCTGCAGAGGGACTGGGGACAAGGCCTGCAGGGACAGGAGCCAGGGAATGGCTCCCACTGCCAGAGGGCAGGGCTGGATGGGATCTTGGGAATTGGGAATTGTTCCCTGGCAGGGTGGGGAGGGGCTGGGCTGGAATTGCCAGAGCAGCTGGGGCTGCCCCTGGATCCCTGGAGAGCCCAAGGCCAGGCTGGGCACTGGGGCTGGGAGCACCTGGGACAGTGCTAAACCTCTAAACCTCTTCTCTCTTAGTTTGGATCCATTCCCCCTCTCCTGTCACTCCATGCTCACCTGAAGACCGTGCAGAGCAGCCGGAATTCCAGAGGTCACGGCCACGGTGACCCCACAGCTCAGCCAATGGTGCCACCAGCAGTGAGAGCATTTTATTGGGAACCCCAAGCCTTTGTTGGGAACCCCAAATCTTTGTTGGGAACCCCAAACCTTTATTGTGAACCCCAAACCTTTATTGGGAACTCCAAAATTTCACTAGGAACCCCTAACCTTTATTGGGAACCCCAAACGTTTCTTGGGAATGCCAAAATTTCATTGGGAAACCCAAACCTTTGTTGGGAACTCCAAACCTTTGTTGGGAACTCCAAAATTTCATTGGGAAACCCAAACCTTTGTTGGGAACTCCAAAATTTCACTGGGAACCCCAAACCTTTATTGGGAACTCCAAAATTTCATTGGGAACCCCAGACCTTTGTCGGGAACTCCAAACCTTTATTGGGAACCCCAAACCTTTGTTGGGAACTCCAAACCTTTATTGGGAACTCCAAACCTTTATTGGGCACGCCAAAATTTATTGGGAGCTCCAAGTATTTCCTCTCCAGCCCACATTCCCTGCTTTGAGGGATGGCAGCTCTTCCCTGGATCCTGGAGTGGAGCAGGATGAGCTCAGCCAGCCCTGCCAACCCCATCCTCCCTGGACCCGAGCAGGATGAATCCCCAGGTGTCACTTTTTGGGGGAATTTGCTCCTGGAAAATGTTCCTAAAAACAAAATCCCCCTCCCAGGGGGTTCACAGCCAAGCCCACACCCCCTGAGCTTCCCTCCAGCCAAAGCCCTGGAGCTGCAGGAAAAGGGAAAACCAAAACAGCTTCCCAGTGTTGTGTTGGGAAGCAGGAGATTCCCATAAATCCTCAGCTCAGCATGCCGGGATAAGTGGGGGTTCCCTCACTTTTCCAGGGGGAATTTCAGCCTGTCCAAGCCCACAGAAACACAGCCCACGTTGCCTCTTAAATCCTTAATCTTGGAATTAGAGGAATAAACCCTGTTCCGGACAGATCCTAGCAAAAATAGGGGGAAAAGAGAGGGGAAAAGACAAATATCCCACAGGAAAAGGTGATTTTTCCATCACACACACAGGAGGGCCCCTCCAGGGATCGGACAGCATTGGAAACGTCACCTTTGGACAGGATTCTTTATCTGCTGTCAAATTAAATCCGTGGCCTGGTTAATCAGGGAGGGCAGAGCCAGGTCCGGTTTCTCCGGGGAGGTTTTGTGGGAAGCAGGGCTTGTCTCTGGGAGAGGCAGGGAAGATGGATGCCAGGCTGCAGGCATGCTGAAGGATTTGCCAGGAGGGCACAAAAAAGAGGTTCCCCCACGGAAAAAATATCGGGATTGTGCAAAGATGAACTGGGCCAGCTCTTAAATGTATTTATTTTCTGAGCAGAGAGAAATAAATGTTGTTGTTGATGGTTCTGCCCCAAAACAGGGCACAAAATTCCTGGTGTGCTTAAAGCAGGAGGGAAAATGTTGGGATGAGGGAGAACATCCTGTCAGGTGGAGTTTGGGAGGAGGTTTGGAATATTTGGGTGAATTCTTGAGGGAGAAGGATTTTTTTTCCTTGCTCCTTCCAGCAGCACCCGCTGCGAGGAAAAACAGGAGCAGCCCCCAGGTCCCACCTCTGGAAAATGCTTTGGATTCAGGGGGTCCTTCCACAGGGACAAATATCCCAATGTTACAACAGCCAAGGAATGCTGAGGAGTTACAGCAGTGTAGATAAATAAAATAAAAAAAAATAGGGGCAAATAAAACCAGGGGCAAATAAAATAAATGTGAATAAATAAAACAAAATAAAAACCAGCAGCAAAATAAAATCTGACCAGAAGGAAAAGCACAGGGAAAAATGCTTTGAACTCCTCTGGATGGATAAATCCTTCCACAGGGAGAAATATCCCGATGTAACACAAGCCAAGGAATGCTGAGGAGCTGTGGCAGAGTTGGAAACAAATAAAATCATCTAGGGGTAAAAAAACAAATCTGCCCCAGCAGGAAAAGAACAGAGAAAAATTGCTTTGCTGCCTGCAAATCCAAACAGCCCCTGGGAGAGAAGCAGCTGAATTTATCTTTATTCTGGAGATAAAGAGGAGGGTAAAATTCCTGTTGAACGTGATCCAAAAAGGCAGATAATGCCCAGATTACGTCTCCAAAGTTTTATAGCCTTAAGCTGGAGAAGAAAGGGAAGGGGGAGCTCAAGGGGAGGAACATTTGGGTTCCAGGGAGGGAGATCTGGGTTCCAGGGATGGAGATTTGAGTTCTGGGAAGGCAGACTTTCGTTCCAGGGAGGCAGATTTGGGTTAAATGGAGGGAGATTTGGGTTAAATGGAGGGAGATTTGGGTTCTGGGAAGGCAGATTTGGGTTCCAGAGATGGAGATTTGGGTTCCAGGGATGGAGATTTGGGTTCTGGGAAGGGAGATTTGGGTCCCAGGGAGGCAGATTTGGGTTCCAGGGATGGAGATTTGGGTTCCAGGAGGGGAGATTTGGGTTCCAGGGAGGCAGATTTGAGTTCCAGGGATGGAGATTTGGGTCCCAGGGAGGCAGATTTGGGTTCCAGGGCTGCCCAGAGCTGCACGGAGCCGACTCCAATCTCTGGGATGTTTAATGTGCAGATTGACCGGGGCTGCCTCAGCGAGGAATCAGCATCTGGGAACAGAAGTGTGGAGTAATTGAAACTGGCTGCAGAAGGTCAGGGGGTTGAACATGGGCAAAAAGTGATGAGGGGGGACTGGAAAGGGGCTGGGTTTGTGCAGTGCCAGAGGATTTCCTGCCAATATTCCCTGGTTTTATTCCCTGTGTGTATTCCCTGATTTTTTTCCCCCTATCTTTATTCCCTGCTTTTCAACCCACCTCTTCCCCCTAAACCACAGTGGATGTGTGGGGGATGCTCAGCCCACACCAATCCAAGAGTGCAAGGTTTTCCTCTCCTCCCAAGATCCATGAGAGGGGAAGGATCCTCTCCCACACAGGCAGAGAGGTGATGGATGATCCACAGCGATGGATTCTGATGGATTCTCCTGGAAGAAAATCCAAATCTCAGCTTCATCCCCTTTGTCCGGCCCAGAGGAGCCTTTAAGGGAACATTTAACCTGCACTGATTTGGGGGATTCCACACCCAGCCCCATTTAAACATCTTTTTAAACGCTGTTTAACGGTGTCAGCTTTGGTGTTTCTCAGAGCCTGGCATGACAGAAACCATTTGGGAAAAACATGTTTGAGGGTTTTTCCCCTGCTTTTTGTGGAGCTGGAGTGTGAGGTTGCCCAGCACACGGCTCTCTGGTGACCTGCTGGTGACGGGGAGGCTCCGTGGCTGAGGAGGGGACAGAACCAGTTAGGAATGAGTTATTCCTATTCCCACATCTTTGCCTGAGAGCCCCTTAATTTCAAAATTATAACAATTCAGAGGGAGGGGGTTTGCATTCACTTTTTAAAGCAGAGTCCTCCCATCCTTGGCAGGCACCTGTCTTTTCAAATCAAGACAGAACCCCAGAGGGTCAGGGCTGACCCCTTGAATTTTCACCCCACCAAAGCTGAGCTGCTTTTCCTGAACTCTTCCCACAGCTTTCAACCCAGGATGCTTCAATCCAAGGAGGAAACACTTGGAAAAACGAGAGCTGATGGAAACAGAGACATTTGCCTGACAGAGCCAGGCAGATTTGGGTGTTGCAAAGAGGGGGCAGCACCTCCACCCACCCCATAAAATCCAAATCCCCGTTTCCCTGGATTTCTTTGTGCTCAGCCGCTGGCACTCAGGAGCCACATCTGAGCGTTAAAATCCCAATTTGTTCCAAGCACAGCAGCCACGGGAATGCCTCATCCCATTCTCCAGCACCCCAGGACGCTCTGACAGCGAGCCAGGCGCTGTTCCCAATTACAGGAGCACCAATTCCCAGCAGAGCCCTCCAGGAGCAACGCTGGGAGCTGCTGGAATCAGATCCCAGGATTTGCAGGGATCCTTCCTCAGGATGACCGGGAAGCTTGGATGGGTCTGACAGGAGCTTTTTGTGGATGTGACAGCCTGGTCAGAGAGAGAGAGAAAGCTGCATAAGTTTGCCCAGAATCAGCCTGGGAAGCTTTAGGGAGCTGGAGATAATCAATGATAGCCAAATATTAAAACAACCTGCAGGTGGTGTTTTTCGAATTATCTGTTCTTCTGCTTTTCTCATAAGGTTGTTTACAAAGGGGTGTCCTGTTAATTAGCCAATCATGTGAAATATAGTGATTAAAGGACCAATCAAGTCCACCTGTAGTGAACTGAGATCTCAAAGAAGAGAGGATGAGCTAAACGAGGCTTTTGCCACTGTGCCTTCAGACTCACAATTCTGTGCCATCTCTGACTCAGCGGTGACAGTTTTTCACTGAAGCCATCAGGTGCCATCGCCCGGGCTCTGGCTGGCAGAGGTTTGGCAAACCGAGCTCATTCCTGTTTCCAGGATTTCTCTTTGGTTTTTAGAGCTAGTGACCCTAAACTTAAACCAAGCAGTTGGTTCATTCCTTGAGAAAGGCTTTGTTCTGGTTTGAAAGCAAAACCAGTGAGAGACTCCAAGTCAGAAATACAATTTATTAGGAAAAGGGAAAAGAAACAAAACCCATGCAATAACACAAAAGGAGAACCACTGACAGAGTCAGAACACCCTGACACCCCTTTGGCCAGCGTGTTGGTAGCCGTCCAAATTGGAGTGGCTGCATTCCTCCTGGAGCGGCAGATGTGGTTCTGTGGAAGCAGTGATCCTGTAGGAGGGTGCAGCCTTCCTCTGAAGCTCCAGTGGAAAACCCCAGCTGTTCCTCTTGGGAACGAGTGGAAAGGCTGCTCTGGTGTCCCAAAAACCCAGATTATATCCAGGTAGGAATGCTTGGCTCCTCCCTCTGGGCGGAGTATCTCCCAATGGGATGTTACAGTTCTTATCAGTCCTGCAGTGACATTCAATAGCCCATTAACAGCAGATGTCTCCCCTGAGGGAGGATTGGCTGTGGAAGAGATAAGGAAAAACTTCCCAATTAACAGAAGACAACTGCCACACCTCCAACAGATGGCAAACGGAATAAATATTGCCTTACAGTCTAGGACTGTAGGCTTGTGCCTACATATTTTAATATTGTTTAATAAAGTTAATAAGTTTAATAAAGTTAGAAATATGTCATGGAAATAAAAACGTATGGAAAAGCAAATTCCTTCTATCCATTTTTGTCTTCCTTTTTATCCTTATAATATCTTACAATATCTATATAATATCTTGTCTTATAAAAATTGAAACAATACTGTGTAAATTAATTGAGTGTTGTGAAATTCAAGAGAGAAGGGACTATATATTTACAGAATCAATATGCTAACATTTCCCATGTCTTTGTGTCATTGATAGAAATGGTCACACAAACACAGGTGTGTCGTGGTTTGAACAGACAGGTGTCTGCTGAGGAAGGCAGGAGCCTCCCCTGAAATGGGAAATGCAAACCCCCTCCCTCTGAATTATTGTAATTCTGAAATTGAGGGGCTCTCAGGCAAAGATATGGGAGCAGGAATAACAGTTCTTTGCTAGGGAAATGAAAACTCCAAATGCAAGAGCACAAAGAAAGCAGTGCAGAGTCAGAGCAGGCCCTGGCAGGCTGTGGGGCAGGGTGCTGGCAGCAGTCCCATTCCATGGGGGCTCAGCCCTCCTGCAGTGCCAGCTGTGCTTCTGCTGGAGCAGGATCCTGGGCAAGGCTGGAGTTTTCCTCTGGAGCTCCAGGGCTGCTGGAGATGGGCCTGGGCTCCCTCTGGGAATGCAGTGGGGCAGAAAGCTGCTCCTCTGGGAATGCAGTGGGCAAAGGCTGCTGTGCTGTTCCAAGGGCAGATTGGATCCAGGTAGGAATGCTTGGCTGCTCCCCCTGGGCGCAGCCTCTCCCCATGGGATGCTGGAATTTTCTCAGCCATGCAGGGACACTCAGTGGCCATGGACAGAAGAGATCTCCTGGAGGGAGGATTGGCTGTGGGAGAGAGAAAGAAAACTGCCCAGAGAACAGCAGAGAGCTGCCCCAGCTCTGGCAGATGGGACAGAACACACAGCCCAGCTAAATCCTTCAGCCTAAGACAATGTGGAAGATGTTGCCCATCTGTGCTGCTCACAGTCTGGCTCATTTGTGCAGTCACCGACGGGAGGAGATGGGCTCAGACCCTCGGTGATTTGCAGAACTCCAGTGGGTACCACTTGCTGCTTCCCAGGTCGATGATGGTTTGAGGAGTTGAATTCACTTTCAGCAACACTTTAGGCTGTCCATGGCTCTGCTCCAGCTCGTGTTGGCTTGCAATGATTTTATAAAACCGTTACACTGGCACGTAATGATCCAGTAACACTTGAGACACGGGGGTCAGGAATTAATTTAGGTGAGGTATTAATTGAATTGGGCTAGTGAATGGGAGCTCGCAGTGCTGTCCCTGCCACCATCCCACTGCCCGGGCTGGATGAATCCCTTCCTGCCGGCATCACCAAGGCTGAGCTCCAGCTGGGAGCGCCGGCATCAAAGGCAGAGCAGCGCCGGCTGCACTTGAAAGGCAAAATCGCTGGGAAAACACCAACCCCCCTCCCGGGAACACCCCCGACCCCAGCCAGCGGCAGCGCTGGCACTTCAAACGGAGCCAGCACCGCCCTTGGCTGGCTCCCGGTCCGTGTGGAGCCCTGCCCAAGGCTTTCCCGGCCCCACAGAGCTCCCTTTTTGCCGGGAACACAATGGGATCAGCCCGGAGCCCACGGCAGGAGCCGCTCTGGGATCCCTTCAAGCCCCCGAGGCTCAGCCCTGCACCCGCTGCTCCCCTGCTCCGGTTCCATGGGCTGGGAGATGCTGGGAGTGTCGGGTTTGGGGTCCCCCATCCCCCGCAGGTTTTGCCCCGCAGAATTTCCCTGCTGCTGCTTTCCGGGCCCTCTCCCAAACACCCCAAACTCTTGGGAGAGCCCCATTTCCTGCCCTTCCCTGATCCATCTGTATTCCAGAGGGAGCTGCTGCGCCCCAGCCCCGGCACCCTCACCTGCCCAGTGCCCGAAGCTTCCTGGCCTGGGATCCTCATGGAATGCTTTGGGTTGGGAAGGACCCTAAAGCCCACCCCATTGCCGAGGGCAGGGATGCCTCCCACTATCCCAGGCTGCTCCAAGCCCCTTCCAAGCTGGCCTTGGACAATTCCAGAGGCATCCACAGCTTCTCCGGGCACCCCGTGCCAGGGCCTCAGCACCTGCTGTGCCCCTGATCCTTTTTAAATCATCCCACATCCTTAGCTCCATGGATAAGGAATGTGGTAGGGTTGGATTTGGGGTTCAGCCCCTGTTTTTCCCTTGTTTTCCAGAGAAGTCAGGACGAGGCATGGCTGCATCTCCTCACCATCCTCCCTCACAAGCTGCTGGCGGAGTCCCTGCCATGAGTTACATCCACATGGGGGGTTTTGGGAAGGGAAATTCCACCTGGAATGTGGCTCCAAGATGTGTGGATGAGGAAGTGACTGAGGAATGGCAGGCAGCTCCTTTGGGATCACAGGAACAGACACCAAAGCAAATCCCTCTCCAAGGCTTGACATGAAAAGCAGCACTTTGGGGGCCTGCTGTTCAAAGCTGGTTTTTCCCCAGGATCCTGGCCCGGAATGAGAGGAATTCCACGTGGGTGGCAGGGATGTGGTGGGACTGGGAGCCAAATGTCTGGGAAGAGGCATCTCCCTCTGAGCATCCCTATTCCAAAGGGTTCCAGAGTCACTTGGTACTGGGAGATAAATCCAGGCAGAGCCAGGAGCTGTCCCTGCCATCCCAGTGGGATAAATCCAGGCTTTACCCTACAGCCAGGAGCTGTCCCTGCCATCCCAGTGGGATAAATCCAGGCTTTACCCTACAGCCAGGAGCCATCCCTGCCATCCCAGTGGGATAAATCCAGGCTTTACCCTACAGCCAGGAGCCATCCCTGCCATCCCAGTGGGATAAATCCAGGCTTTACCCTACAGCCAGGAGCCATCCCTGCCATCCCAGTGGGATAAATCCAGGCTTTACCCTACAGCCAGGAGCTGTCCCTGCCATCCCAGTGGGATAAATCCAGGCTTTACCCTACAGAGGGCAGGGTTTGTGCTTTGTGCCATCCCAGTGGGATAAATCCAGGCTCCCCAGCAGAGCCAGGAGCTGCCATCCCAGTGGCATTCCCAGAGCCCATCCTGCAGGTCACTTTTGAAGAGAAGTCAGGATCAGGCAGGGATCACTTGGTCCCTCTTGTTTTCCAAGCATCTCCTGTTTGGGAAACATTGGGAAAGATCCCGATTCCGCAGCAGCGTCCTGAGCATCCCCTGCCAAAGGCAGGAAATCCCAGCCACATGGAAAAGGCTCAAAAGCTTTTTGTTGTGTTGCTGGTGGCAGTTTTGTTTAAAAAAAAAAAAAAAAAAAAAAGAAAAAAAAAAAAAAAAAAAAGAAAGAAAGAAAGAAAAAGAAAATCAAGGAAGAGCCTCCTTTTATTTTCCAGAACTGCCCCAGATGTTGTGGTTTGGGATTTTTTTTTTTTTTTTTTTTCTTGTGGAAGTGCCTGGTTTGTGTCATGGTTGTTGGAACCTGCTCAGCACACCCAGAGTGAGGCTTCAAAAATGAGAGAAGGGAAGGGAAGGGAAGGGAAGGGAAGGGAAGGGAAGGGAAGGGAAGGGAAGGGAAGGGAAGGGAAGGGAAGGGAAGGGAAGGGAAGGGAAGGGAAGGGAAGGGAAGGGAAGGGAAGGGAAGGGAAGGGAAGGGAAGGGAAGGGAAGGGAAGGGAAGGGAAGGGAAGGGAAGGGAAGGGAAGGGAAGGGAAGGGAAGGGAAGGGAAGGGAAGGGAAGGGAAGGGAAGGGAAGGGAAGGGAAGGGAAGGGAAGGGAAGGGGCACCTTCTGCTATCCCAGGTTGCTCCTGTCTATTCACCTGGAGAGGAGAAGGCTCCAGGGAGAGCTCAGAGCCCCTGCAGGGCCTGAAGGGGCTCCAGGAGAGCTGCAGAGGGACTGGGGACAAGGCCTGCAGGAACAGGAGCCAGGGAATGGCTCCCAGTGCCAGAGGGCAGGGCTGGATGGGATCTTGGGAATTGGGAATTGTTCCCTGGCAGGGTGGGGAGGGGCTGGGCTGGAATTGCCAGAGCAGCTGGGGCTGCCCCTGGATCCCTGGAGAGCCCAAGGCCAGGCTGGACACTGGGGCTGGGAGCACCTGGGACAGTGGGAGGTGTCCCTGCCATGGCAGGGGTGGCACTGGGTGGGATTTAAGGTCCCTTCCCACCCGAACCTTTCTGGGATTTCATGACATTACAGGAGAAGTGGCAGCAGCATGGAGTAGGATTTAAGGATCTGAATAAGGTTTTTTTTCAGAGCAGAAGGTGAGATGGGAAGATTGTGATCCAAAATCCTTTTGGGTGGAGAACAAGGAACACACTCTGGACATCCCACAGCAAACGGGACTGGGGCTTTGTGCTCCCTACCCAAAGCACCCTCCAAGTTCTCCTATGGAGAACATCAGGCTTGGGACATCCTTCCCCAGGGCAGCACTTCTGAGGTGACATCCACCAGGGAACAGGGACAGGAGGAGAGGGAACAGCCTCAGGCTGGGGCAGGGCAGGCTCAGGGTGGATTTTGGGAAAATTCCCTCCTGGAAAGGGCTGTCCAGGCAGGACAGTGGTGGATCCCCATCCCTGGAGGGATTTAACAGCCCTGGGGATGTGGCACCTGGGGGCACGGGCAGTGCTGGCCTTGGCAGGGTTAAAGGTTGGGCTCCCTGATCCTTCCCAAGCTGAAGGATTCTGTGATTCCAAGACACACGGGAAAGAAATCCTGAAAACCAGCTTGTTTTTTGAGCCTTTTCACGGATTTTGTCTGCTCTTGCCTTGTTTTGGATTCCAAGGGTTGGGCCAGAGCCCCGGGAGTTCCCTGGGGGACAGTAATGTGGATTCAGCCTGGAAGCTGAGCCCCACTGGGCACAGGGCCTGGGCTTCCCAGCAGGAATTAACTCCAGACCGCCCCTGCCAAGAGGAAACCTCAGCTCCAGCTCAGGGAGCAGCAGAAGGAATCGTTCCCATCCCCATCTGCATCCCCAGCTGATGTCAGGAGGGAAAATATTGGATTAGGGAGATTGGAGAGAAATCCCTGTCTGGGCCTCAGTTTCCCAAAGAAAGAGCTCAGCCCAAAAGCATAAAACTCACAAAACCTCCTGGTTTCAGCAGGATTTTAGGATTTTTCCCCAAAAAATTCCCTCTCTGCCCCAAATTCCTTCAGTTCCCCTCTTCCAGCTGCTCCTTGGGGCCACTGCAGGTGCCTCGCAGCCCCTCCTGTGACCCAGGTGTGGCGATTTGTCACCGCCTCGGCTGATGGGAGCCCTGTCATTATCCAATTACCCTGAAATCGCTCTGAGCCGCGGCCAAACCAAGGGAAAATGCAAATCAAGGTGTTAATTCCCGGCGTCTAAAAATAGCCAGCAGAGCCGGGAATGTTTGCAGGAGACACAGGTGAGGGAATAAAGGGGGGAGAAAAAGCACATTTCAAACAGGTTCAGTAATTCAAATCCGAGCTGATTGCCTCTGGAATTCCTGCAGGATGCTCCAGACAGGGCGGGGCAGGGGATCCCGATTCCTTCTCCTGCTGCCCCTCAAATTCCCTGTGCTGGTGGGGGATCCTGCCCGTTCCCAGGGCATTCCGTGGGAATCCGTGGGGGGTTTCAAAGGCATCAAATCCCTGATTTGTCAACCTTGAGCTGCAAAGCTGCAACATTCCTGGCAAAAATCCCTCCTGCCCTGAGTGAGGAGCATCCCAGGGATTGTCTAATGCTGTGATGGGCAGCTGGAGGGGACATTTCCACACGGAGACCTCACCTGACATTCCCAAAATGAGCTCCTGCCCTGTTTAAAGGTCCTGGGAGGGGATGGGATCCAGCTGGATCCAGAGGGGTCCAACAGGTGTCTCAAGCATTTCCAAACTTCTCCAGGGGTGTTGTTTAAATGGAATGCTGAGGATTTCTGGGGTGGGATGCAAGGATCCCCCAGCAGCTCCTCCTGCCAGGTGAGCTTGGATCAGGCCTGGAGAGATCCCCAGGCTGTGAGAGAAGGGGGGTGTCCCCTACCTCTGTCCGAGGCTTTCCCAAAAATTCAAGGAAACACAGAATCCTGGAATTCTTTGGGTTGGAATGGAATTTAAATCCCATCACCCCTGCCATGGCAGGGACACCTCCCCCTGGCCCAGGTGCTCCCAGCCCCAGTGTCCAGCCTGGCCTTGGGCACTGCCAGGGATCCAGGGGCAGCCCCAGCTGCTCTGGCAATTCCAGCCCAGCCCCTCCCCACCCTCCCAGCCGGAATTCCTTCCCAGTATCCATCCCTGCTCCCAGTTTAAAGCCTCCCGGCGACTCAGTGGGCCAAATCCAGGGAGAAATCCCATGGCAGCTCCAGGAACCCCCATCCATGCTGGGAGCAGTGCTCACGTTTCCCTCTGGAATTCATTGCCAGGGAGGAAATGGGGTGGGAGCTTTATCAGGAGCAGCTGTTCCCATTCCCCATTCCCAGCGACTCCGTGGGGATGGGAGAGGGCTACAAAAAATGAGGGAGGCAGGATCTGCTTGGAAGGTTTGGGTTTGATCTGAGTGGGAATTCTGGGATGGATTTTGTCTTTATTAGAATTATAATTATCATTGTTTTGTTCCAGGCAGCAGCTCAGGCTCCCCATTATTTTTAATTGGCTTGGTTCCTCGTTAGATGGAACACAGATTCGTCAGCGGGCACAATTCCTCACGGAATGCAAATCCAGGCACCAAATGTCCGGGCTCCAGCAGTCCTGGATAAACACGGAGAGTTCCCATGGTGGGAATTACTCCCTTAGGGAATTCTCTGTCCTCGAGGATGTGGGACACGGGGCGAGCTGTCCTGTCCCTCACAGGGATGGATTCAGCCTCGGGAAAAAACAATTGGAGGGCAGGAAATAGGCGGGAATAGGAGGGACACAATTCCCAAAGGCACATTCCCACTGCCGATTGTCCTGGAGCAGGTAAATACCAGGGAATGTTGGCTCAGCTGCTGGAATAACCACTGGGGCTCGGGAAATGCTGGAATTCCTGGAGCACGAATTCTGCTCTTTGCCTCCAGTCCTGAACAATGGCCCGAAAATCGCCGTGCCCAGATATCCATCGCTCCCCCCAGGCCTCCGGAGCAGGACAGGGAGCTGTATCCGGCCATTCCCGCTGGGATTTCAGCGCTCTTTGTCCTGAAGGGCTTCCTGTCCTTGGAAAGCAGAGGAAAGGGGCCAGGAGCTAAAAAAGGTGGGAAGAAACACGTGCAGGAGCTCGGGGAGGAGGATTTGTGGAGCCGCGGAGGGTGGGAGAAACGGGAAGAGGTGGGAATGAGGATGGGGTGGGGTTGTTCATGTCCAGCAATGCTGAGGGTTCTGAAATGGGATTTGGATTTTCCAGGGAGGCAGGAGGGGACCCGGCGTGTCCACGGAGCGAGGCAGGAGCAGAGCAGCAGTTTGTGGGATGAGCCTTGGGAGCAGCAGGTCGGCACATGGGATAAATCCTCTTCATTTGGGGTATCCAGGGAGGATTTGGGACCCACTGAGGACCCTCCACAGCTCAGGGCTGGCACCTGAGGACCCTCCCCAGCTGTGTGTCCCCAAGGCTGTCACCTGGCCACTCAGGTGTGGCTGTTCCCTAAAACCCCTGTCAACCACCACGGGCTTGGTTCCTTTGGGCCGTTCATTTTCCAGGTGAAATCCCGATCCTGGCGTTATTTCTGTGTGCTTTGCTCACATCACAGAGATTTATAGAGGCTGATTCATAGGGTGCAAAAAAATTCCCAATAAACCGCATTTGGGGTTGTCCTGGTAAATCCTGGGCTCTGCAACGGCACCGCGGGAACGGAAAATTCCTGCAAGAGCCGTTGGGGCGGAAAATAAATAAAAAATGGGGATTGGGATATAATCAGAGGCTGTTTCCAGCCTTCAGCCCAAATTCCAACACCTCGGGCAGGCAGTTGCTCATTTCTGCTCTGCCAAACGCGGGAGCACGGCACAGTGGGGTCATTATTGGGGCTGGGACGGGCTGGAAGCCGGGGTTAGGGCCCTTCCCGCCGGGAATGCTGAGCCGCTGCTGCAGGCAGGGATTGCTGATGGAATTGCCCCGCTCTGGGCAATGGGGTGAGAAGGGAGGGATTTGGGGCTCTGGTGCTGTGGCCATCCAGGAGGGATTCCTGAGCTGCTCCCAGGAGGGTGGGGTTTGTCCCTGCCGGAGGCTGAGGGCTGGGATATCCTGCTGCTGGATTCCCTAGGGGGTGAAGCACTTGGAGCAGAGCTTCCTGAGGGAAGCAGGGTCATTAAAAACCCATTCCCCAGGCCCAAAGGGAAGGATGTTCCCTGGATTTCGGGCCAGCAGGACATCGCTGGGGCTGGGGGAATATTTCTGGGAGCATCCTGGGCTTTGGCACTGGGAATGGGGATGGCTCTAGGGGCAGTGCCTGCTGCTCCAGGGATGGATCCAGGGAAGTCTGGCCTGGCAGGAGCTGGATAAAGACATCCAGGATGTCCTTAGGGAGGCCAAGGGGATTTCTGGGGTGGGATGCAAGGATCACCCAGCAGCTCCTCCTGCCAGGTGAGCTTGGACCAGGCCTGGAGAGATCCCCAGGCTGTGAGAGAAGGGGGGTGTCCCCTACCTCTGTCACGAAGCTTTCCCAAAAATTCAAGGAATCACAGAATCCTGGAGTTCTTTGGGTTGGAATGGAATTTAAATCCCATCACCCCTGCCCTGGCAGGGACACCTCCCACTGTGCCAGCTGCTCCAAGCACTTCCAGGGCACTGCCAGGGATCCAGGGGCAGCCCCAGCTGCTCTGGCAATTCCAGCCCAGCCCCTCCCCACCCTGCCAGGGAACAATTCCCAATTCCCAAGATCCCATCCAGCCCTGCCCTCTGGCACTGGGAGCCATTCCCTGGCTCCTGTCCCTGCAGGCCTTGTCCCCAGTCCCTCTGCAGCTCTCCTGGAGCCCCTTCAGGCCCTGCAGGGGCTCTGAGCTCTCCCTGGAGCCTTCTCCTCTCCAGGTGAACGTTTCCAGGTTGTACTGGGACAGTCCAGGCAGCGCTGGGATCATCCAGAGCTACACTGGGATCATCCCTGGCTATGCTGGGATGGTCCAGGCTCCTCAGCATCGCTGCAGTTGCCATGGAAACCATTCATTAACCCCACCCTGATGGGCCCAGGACCAGGCAGAAACTTCTCCCTCCGCTCCCGGGGCACGACAGAGCCCGGAGCAGCCGGCACCAAGAACTCAGGCCAGGCCCTGGGCAGACAAGGTTTAAATGACTTTATTTTTTATCTTTTCCTCATTTTATAAATGGGCACAGCACAGAAATAATTAAAAAAAATAGACAGTACCATTACAGTGCTAGATCCATTGGCAAAGATTATTTTTAGAGTCTTCTCTTTTTTTTTTTTTTGTCATTATTTTTAAAGTTTTGGCCATTGAGTAAGAACAAAAACAATTAACAAACATTTTCTTTTCCTTTCCTTTTTGAAACAGACACTATGAAGCCATTTCAGTACTAAACTCTAGGAGAGTTATGTACATACAAAAAAAAAGTTCTGTTTAAGATATGTCTCCTATTAAAAATATTTACATGCATTTTTTTTTTCCCTCCCGGATTCATTGAAAGCTCCAACATTTGCAGTGTTCCAGATCTTTGTTTTGTTCTCCTATGGGGATTGGAAATCAGCTCCAAAAAAAAAAAGTGAAGTTGGAATTACTTCAATCTTCTGGAAAGGGAGATTTTTTTTAATTTTATTTTTGGGATGTTTATCAATGGAATTTTTTTTTTTGTCTTTTTTTAAAATTATTTTATTTTTAATTTATACAAGAAGGTTTGATGTTTATTTACAGGAGGAGCAGTGGGTGATGGTTTATCCTGGAGATGCAGTGGTGAGAGAGAAGGGGAGGATTTTAAAAAGTTTTTCTATCAAACTGCAATGGATTCCTGTTTTTCGGGAGTCTGGTTTGATTGTCAGCTGGGCTGGGGTGACTTCGGCCAGGGGGACCCTGAACGGGGGGAATTCCTGCAGGAAAAATCCCTGGAGCCCTGGAGGTCTTGGGAGAAGTGCTGGAATGTGGGGTGTGAAAAAAAAAGTCTGTTTTTTTTTAACCCAAAAATCAAAATAATGGGAAAAAATAAGCACAGAAATAAAAAGTTCAGCTCTGCAGACTGAGGCTCCCCACAGAGAGGGAGCAGCTGCCGGCACAGGGAATGGGGGGCTCCGGAGCTCGCGGGGGCTGGATCCACCCCGGGATCCCATCCCCGACCTGCTCCGGCCCTACCGCGGCAAACGGCTCCTGATCCCCCCCGGCTGATCCCAAACCACTGAGAGCAGGACTGGGATCGGGACTGGGACCGGGATCGGGATCGGGATCGGGACCAGGACTGGGATTGGGATCGGGATCAGGACTGGGATCGGGATCGGGATTGGGATCGGGATCAGGATCGGGACTGGGATCGGGATTGGGACCAGGACTGGGATCGGGATCGGGAGTGGGATCGGGATCAGGACTGGGATCAGGATCAGGACTGGGATCAGGATCAGGATCGGGACTGGGATCAGGATCAGGACCAGGACTGGGATTGGGATCGGGATCGGGACTGGGATCGGAATCAGGACTGGGATTGGGACTGGGATCGGGATCGGGATCGGGATCGGGATTGGGATCAGGACTGGGATCAGGATCAGGACTGGGATCAGGATCAGGACTGGGATCGAGATTGGGATTAGGACTGGGATCGGGACTGGGATCAGGACTGGGATCGGAATCAGGACTGGGATCGGGATTAGGACTGGGATCAGGATCAGGACTGGGATCGGGATCGGGATTAGGACTGGGATTGGGATCGGGACTGGGATCGAGATCAGGACTGGGATTGGGATCAGGATTGGGACTGGGATCAGGACTGGGATCGGGATCGGGACTGTGATCGGGATCGGGACTGGGATCGGGATCGGGACTGGGATCGGGATTGGGACTGGGATTGGGATCGGGATCAGGACTGGGATTGAGATTGGGACTGGGATCAGGATTGGGACTGGGATCGAGATCGGGATCATGACTGGGATCAGGATCAGGACTGGGATCAGGACTGGGATCAGGGGGATGTGAAGGGCAGGGAGGGGAGGGAGGAGCAGCAGGAATTGGAGAGGTGGAATCCTGCATCCCTTGGGACAGGGAATGAGTGGGACCCCACATCCTTTGGGACAGGGAATCCTGCATCCCCTGGGACAGGAAATCCCGCATCCCTTGGAAATGGGGCTGAATCCCAAATCCCTTGGGACAGGGAATGAGGGGGAATCCCGAATCCTTTGGGACAGGAGTCGAGGCTGAATCCCACATCCCCTGGGAGCAGGGCCAAGGCTGAGTCCCAAATTCCTTGGGACAGGAAATCCCACATCCCTTGGGCAGGGAATCCTGAATCCCTTGGGACAGGGAATGGGAATGAGGCTGAATCCCACATTCCCTGGGACAGGGGCCAAGGGCTGCAGAGCCCAGCACGGGGTGCTAGAGGACAAATCCTCCTCCTTTTCCTCTTTTTCCTCCTCCTTTTCCTCTTTTTCCTCCTCCTCTTCCCCCTCAGGAGCAGAGCCCCCTGGCCCCGTGCCCCTCTATACATCTCTACATATACATTAATTACATACACATATTATATACACACACACACCCCCAGCCCCAGCCCTGCTCCCACAGCCCCATCCCTGCTCCCGGGGATCCCAGGGAGCTCATTCCCACCAAACCTTTCTGGACTGAAAGCTCAGAGTTACTTCAGAGCCTGGCAGAAAACCTCGGAGCCGGAGAAGATCATGGCAAGGGTGGTTACGGGAGAAAAGGGGAATTTAAAAATCCATTCCAGTTCTCGCCTGGTGGGTTTGTTCCCGTGGAAGGAACTGAGCTGGGGATTCACAGCAGGGAGAGCTCGGAATGCTGGAGCTGGAGATGAGGCAAAGGAACTCCCAGACAGGGATTTTCAGGGAAGTTGGGGAGGGAGAGGAGAAATTTGAGGCAAACCAGCCCATCCTGGCAGTCCCCCAGCCCGAGGCATCCCCTTCCCGTCCCCTTCCCTGCAGCTGGACCCCCCAGCACAGCTCGTTATGGAAAGGTTCAAAATCAGAGAGGTTTTTGGAGCTAAGGGACAACTCCATCCCACCACAGGCGCCTGGTGCTTTTCAAGGAAAGATCCAAGATCAGAGAAGCTTTTGGAGCTAAGGGACAACTCCCAGCCCTGCAAAACCCAGCCAGGGCTGGGTCCTGCTGCTGCTGGGCCCCTTCCATGTCCTGCCCTTCCCAAACTCCCCATTCCAGCCCTGGTTTGGGGCTCCCTGCTCTTCCCTTCCCTTTGGATGTGGCCTAGGAGTCCCTGGCTGTTCTCCTGCTGGATATTCTCCATCATTCTCCTGCTGCAATTCCAACAGGGAGAGCCCCAAGGCTGGCACAGCTGGCAGAGCAGCCCACACCACCCTGCAATTCCAGAAACTCCTAAAATTATCCAGCTGGAAGAGCCGAGGTTCTCCCTGCGGCTCCAGCACATCACACACACGCAGGAATGGGCGGAAAAGAAATGGAAAAGCTGTGGAAAAATCACTCGGGGAGCACATCTGGGGAAGGACCAGCACATCTGGGCACTGCTCCAGCTGTTCCTGGCTGGGATCACCATGAGGGGTGGGAATTTGGGCAGAGGGGACGATGCCACACTCGCCTTCGGGAAGGGAAGATGCTGGAGACGCTTCCGCTCCCGCTGGAGTTCATTTTCCCAAAATCCTGCTCTGGGGGATGGCTCCTCCCACGTGGAGCCTCCTCGCCTCTCCCCCATCCGTGCTCCCACCAGGAATCCCCAAAAAGCCCCGGAGCAGGAGCGGCTGCAGGAGGGAGCAGCCGCCTCCACCTGCGCCAGGCACCGGCCCTCGGGGTTTTACCCATCCCTGTGGCTCTGCTCATGGAGAAATGGCTTTATCCAGGATTTTCTGGGGAGATGGACTTCCCCCAAAACTCCTGCCCGTATTCAGCTCCATCCCAGCTCCTTGGAGGGAGGCCCAGGGTCACAGTCTCCAGAACAAGGCTTTTTTTTCCCCCTCAAACATCGACTCCGACAGCCCCGTGGAGCTGAGGTGACACAAGAGGCTGTGACATCATTGCACAACCACAAAAAGTTGCCTCCAAGCCCAAAAAATTCTCCTGGAGCTCACATCCCTCTCCAGGTGGAGAGCAAAAGCATGGGAGCAGGAGATAAACAATGAATTGTTTCATCACTTCTGATTAGCAGTTTAATTGCCTTCACCTTTTTTTATTGTGTTTATCTCATATTTTAATTACTGCAAAAGTCCTGCCCGGGCTCCTCTCACCCTCCCACCTCCAGCTTTCCTCACTCCCGAAGCTGTGATGGATTTAAGTGCCGGGATTACAACCTAACACCAGCTGAGAGGGACGAGGTTAAGCTTGAGTGAGTAAAAAAAATTGTATTAGGGAACTTCAGACTATTAAATAGGAGGAAAAAATGGAATGAAGAAGATTAAGGAGGCAGCTCTGAAAAGCAGCATTAAAAAGATTAAGCTGGGAGGTTTTTTTTTTAAAGCAAGCTCCAAAGATTAAATCCAGGTTTTCCCCAAAGATGGGGATTTTGGGTGGCCTTGGTGACCTTGACTTGTGCCACGCCCCTTTGTGTGATCCCAACAGGGCCAAAATCCTCCAAATCATCAAATCCAGGAGTCCAAACTCCCTCTGGGGCAGCACAAAGTGGCTCTGGGTTGGCACCAGGCTCCTTCTGAGTGTGTTCCCTCCTCTGGAGCATCCTCATCCTTCATCCTCATCCTCATCCTCATCCTCCCTCCAGGATGGACATGGAAATGGTCACTCCCAGCACCACCACCCCACACATCCAGCAGGGCCTTCTCCAAGCTCCAAGAACCTCAGCCACGAGGGTTTTGAGGCTGACAGCTCAAAAATGAGGATTTAGAGCTGATCCATGCACGGGGCTCTGTTCCCTATCCCGAAGCAAAGCCAGGTCATCATTTTGGGTTGTATCCCAGGGAAAAGCAGCCCAAAGCTCCCAACTTCCCAACTCCAAATCCCACGTGAGCATCCCAGTGCACTGAGAAATTCCAGGGATTTCATTTCCTTCCATACCTGTGTTGCTGTGGGTGTACAGGAGTGGAGATATGTGTTTATATATATTCAAAATATTCTCCTGGCCTCAAATCCCCTCCACAATGAAGCTCTTCTGTCTTGTGACCCCCACCAGGGCCATAAAACCCTAAATCCACCAAAGCCCTCTGGCTCTGTGCAGGTTAATTCACAAAGCAATGATTTTTTTCCCCCCAAATTTTCCCATTTAAATTGTTCCAAGAGCAAATCAAAAGTTTCCATGGGACCCCATCGAGATCACGACCATTGAGACAACAAAACCCCACAAACAGGGCTCCAGCTAATTAAGAGCCACCTCATTGAAACACCTCAACTGAAATATCTGCATTAATTAATCTGCACCCTGGGCAGCCTCGGAGGGGACACCTGGGGCGTGCCAAGGTCGGGTTCTCGCTGGCCCCGTGGGTTGTGCTGGGATTTAAACACCAGCAAAGGAAAACCATCAGTCCTGGGGATTCAAAAAGCAAAGGAAAACCATCAATCCTGGGTGTTCCCATTGATTTTGGGATCTTTCCAGTGATCCAACCAGCCCTGGGGCTGAGCCATGGTTCTGCCTCCCCTTCCTCACCTCTGGAGCCGGCGGGATCCCTGCCGGACCCTGAGGGACAGGGATGGTCCCTGCTGGATTTCCTTCCTTAGCTGCATCCCACGCCTTGCAGAGCTCTGCCATCCTCCTCTGGGAGAGGATTCACCTTCTCCATTCCCAGCTCCTCCCCAAGGAATGTCCCGCAAAGCCGAGCTTTAGTGGTCACAGTGAAAACCCAGCCCGAGCCAAGTCCCTTCCTGGCCACACCCCTCAGCCAGATGCGGATCCAAGGGGTTCCAGGGGGTGGCCGGATGGCAGCAGCCTGGGATGCCCCGATGCAGCTCCACAAGCGCTCCAGAACGTTGATCCAAAGGGATCATCCCCAGAGTCTGTATTTATTTCCTTTTTTCCCCACTCCAGGAGTGAATCCCAGGTATTCCAGCCCCTTGTGCTTTTCCCAAGGTTCCAGGAGCGTTGGAGAGTCACGTTCTCTCTTCCAGCAGGAGGGGATTCCTGCAGAACGGCCAACCCCATTCCAAAAGAAAACCAAAAAAAAAACTAAAGACGAGACAGAGGGAAGGAAATCTCCTTCCTTTATGGACGGAACAAAAAGGGCAATAAATCCAAAGCAATCCCCCTGTGCCCCAGGGCTGGCAGGAGGAGTCTGAATCCCAGAGTTCCTGGTGGTCGTGGTGGGAGAAGTCCAGCTGAGCTCCAGGCAGCTCCGTGGGCAGCCCATCCCCTGCTCTCCAGGGCATTCCCGGGCACGGCTGCCCTGGCATCGGCTCCTTGGCATCGGCTCCGTGTCCCGTCCCTCCCGCCAGCAGAAAGGCCAGCGGTGCTCGGTGTCACCTCGGGGTGCTTGGTGTCACCTCGGGGTGCTTGGTGTGACCTTGGCAGTGCTCAGTGTCACCTCGGGGTGCTCGGTGTCACCTCGGGGTGCTTGGTGTGACCTTGGCAGTGCTCAGTGTCACCTTGGGGTGCTTGGTGTGACCCGGGCACTGCTCAGTGTCACCTCGGGGTGCTTGGTGTCACCTCGGGGTGCTCGATGTGACCTTTGCAGTGCTCAGTGTGACCTCAGCGCTGTTTGGTGTCACCTTGGTGCTGCTCGGTGTCATTGTGGCGCTGCTCGATGTGACCTCGGGGTGTTCGTTATCACCTCAGCGGTGCTCAGTGTGACCGTGGCGCTGCTCGGTGTCACCTCAGCAGTGCCCGGTGTGACCTCGGGGTGCTCGGTGTGACCCTGGCACTGCTCGGTGTCACCTCAGCAGTGCCCGGTGTGACCTCGGGGTGCTCGGTGTGACCCTGGCGCTGCTCGGTGTCACCTCAGCAGTGCCCGGTGTGACCTCGGGGTGCTCGGTGTGACCCTGGCGCTGCTCGGTGTCACCTCAGCAGTGCCTGGTGTGACCTCGGGGTGCTCGGTGTGACCCTGGCGCTGCTCGGTGTCACCTCAGCAGTGCTCAGCGTGACCCCGGGGCTGCTCCGGGCACCCCGTGCCCCCCATGCCAAGGACGCGTTTCCTCCTACAGCCACTGTGGGTTTTGCTTTTAAAAATTCACAGTCTGATCCCAAAAAAAGAGAGAGAGGAGGGAGGAGAGAGAGACTGGATGGAGGAGAGGAGGGGGAGGGTTTGGAGCAGGGAGGGAGGGAGGGAGGAAGCGTGAGGCACTCCGGGCTCTCCGTCTACGCGTAGAACTCCTCCTGCTTGTCGGGCTTCTGGTAGGTGACGTTGGCCTGCTTGGGCTCCTCCAGGGTGTAGCTGCCCTCGTCCTTCTTCTTCATGCGGTAGATGAGCAGCATCACCAGGAAGGCGGCGAAAAGGGCGCCCACCACGCCACCCACGATGACCGCTGCAACAACGCACAGGGGACACGGCCGTCAGTGCCACCCGGGGCTGTCAGTGCCACCCACGGCCGTCAGTGCCACCAGCAGCCATCAGTGCCACCCGTGGCTGTCAGTGCCACCCACGGCTGTCAGTGCCACCCGTGGCTGTCAGTGCCACCCATGGCTGTCAGTGCCACCAGCAGCCATCAGTGCCACCCGTGGCCATCAGTGCCACCCACGCCTGTCAGTGCCACCCACGGCCGTCAGTGCCACCAGCAGCCATCAGTGCCACCCGTGGCTGTCAGTGCCACCCATGGCTGTCAGTGCCACCAGCAGCCATCAGTGCCACCCGTGGCCATCAGTGCCACCCACGCCTGTCAGTGCCACCCACGGCTCTCAGTGCCACCCATGGCTGTCAGTGCCACCCACGGCTGTCCGTGCCACCCACAGCCATCAGTGCCACCCACGGCCATCACTGCCACCCGGGGTCATCAGTGCCACCTGTGGCCGTCAGTGCCACCCACAGCCATCAGTGCCACCCACAGCTCTCAGTGCCACCCACGGCTGTCAGTGCCACCCCTGGCCATCAGTGCCACCCACGGCTGTCAGTGCCACCCACGGCTGTCAGTGCCACCAGCAGCCATCAGTGCCACCTGTGGCCATCAGTGCCACCCACGGCTCTCAGTGACACCCATGGCTGTCCGTGCCACCCACGGCTCTCAGTGCCACCCACAGCTGTCAGTGACACCCATGGCTGTCCGTGCCACCCACGGCTCTCAGTGCCACCCACAGCTGTCAGTGCCACCCATGGCTGTCAGTGCCACCCACGGCTGTCAGTGCCACCCGCAGCTGTCAGTGCCACCCACGGCCGTCAGTGCCACCCACAGCCATCAGTGCCACCCACGGCCGTCAGTGCCACCCACGGCCATCAGTGCCACCCACGGCTCTCAGTGCCACCCACAGCTGTCAGTGCCACCCACGGCCATCACTGCCACTCATGTCCATCAGTGCCACCCACAGCTGTCAGTGCTACCCACGGGTGTCAGTGCCACCCCCTGCCCTCAGTGCCAGCGCCAGCCCCAGCCCGGCCTCCAGCACAGAGAGTCTGGGGGGGATCCTTTGGGATCCCAGCCTGGTTTTGGGCTCTGGAAATCTGGGAGCAGCCTCTCAGCAGTGGCTGGGTCACCGCAGCACATCTTTGTCACATCTCAGCACATCTTTGTCACATCTCAGCACATCTTTGTCACATCTCAGCACAAGTTGTGGACAGTGTTCCTGGCAAAGGCCTGGAGACCCCTGGGACCCCCCCGCAGGGCCACGGAGCAGTTTTGGGAGGTGGGTTGGGTTATACCAGGCTCAGCACTGCCACTCTTTGGGGGGATCATTCGGGATTCCAGCCTGGTTTTGGGCTTTGGAAGTTTGGGAGCAGGACTGGGTGCTGAGCTATGACCACAGAACATCTTTGCACTAAAATCCCTTTTTTTTTTCCCTGGAAATTCATCTCAGTAGAAGGAAATTGTGCACAGCTGTCCTGGCAAAGGCACGGAGACCCTGGGCCAGCCCACGGAGCAATTTCAGGAGGTGGGTGTGGGTTATCCCAATGCCCTTCCCAGGACTGTCCCCTCTCCTGGGACAGCCCAGCTCCCTGTGCCCCCAAACCCCCTCCCCCAAACCCCCGGCCCCACATCTCACCTATCAACACCTCTTTCCTCTCCAGGATGTTTTTCTGGGGCAGCTGAGCAGCCGAGTTGCCCGAGTCTATCGTGTTGTCCATCAGCCCCGTCTCCACGTTCCTGCCGGGCCCCGGCGCGGCCGGCGGCGTCACCACAGCCATCACCTCGTTCCCGAGGTCGGGACGAGTCGTCTCCTCCTCCTCCCGGATCTCGAAGTCCCCGCTGGGGCCGCTGCTGGCCGGGACCTCCGGCTCCTTGTCAGGGGCTGTTGTCACCTCCCCTGGCTCCATCTGGGAGAAAGGACAAGGTGGAGCAGGGGACAAGGACCAAAGGGTGTCCACAGGGAGGACATCACCGGACCGAGGACAGGGTGGGGGACATGGGGACAACGTTGGGGTGTCCCTTCCCTGTGTCACTGAAGTTGTACCGCAGTGACAACACAACCCCACGACTTGGTCACCAAAGGGCTGAGGCCACCATGGCTGAGCTGGGACATTCTCTGTCCCCATCCCAGGACCTGTTCCCCGTAGTTCTCCTAAAGAGATCCCATTCCAGACCCTGGGAAGGATTTCTCCCCAGAATCCCATCCCAGACCCTGCGCTGGGCGCTGTCCCCAGAGCGCAGGTTGGATGTCACCGCTGGAAGGTGACTCGCGGCTAACAGGAGGTGACACAACATCAGCACAGCAAGGGGAAGGATTGGATGCTGCTGGATGAGCTCCAGGGGTCCCTTCCCCCTTTCCTTTCCCTCCTTTCTGCTGCACAGGGCAGGAGCAGGAGGAGGGGCCCCTGTCACCCTGGCCGCAGTGCTGTCACCCCGGCTGCAGTGCTGTCACCCCGGCTGCAGGGCTGTCACCCAGGCCACAGAGCTGTCACCCCGGCTGCAGTGCTGTCACCCCGGCTGCAGGGCTGTCACCCAGGCTGCAGGGCTGTCACCCCGGCTGCAGTGCTGTCACCCAGGCCACAGAGCTGTCACCCCGGCTGCAGTGCTGTCACCCCGGCTGCAGGGCTGTCACCCAGGCTGCAAGGCTGTCACCCCGGCTGCAGGGCTGTCACCCCGGCTGCAGGGCTGTCACCCAGGCCACAGAGCTGTCACCCAGGCCACAGAGCTGTCACCCAGCCCAGCTCCCTGCTGTCTCTGCCCAATTCCCTTGGCAAGGAGGGGATCCCGGCCTCGAAGGCAAGTATTGCCTGGGGATATGATCCATCCCACCCCCTCCACCCCATCCCTGATCCATTCACTGCCTCCCCTCGGGACCAAATCCCCCGGACCTTCCCCCTTGTCCCTCGGTGTGTCCGTGCAGCTGGAGCATCCCCGAGCCAAACCTCCCGCGGATCCCTCCCTGCCGGGGCAAACGGCTCCTTCCCCGCCTGCCTCGGTCACAAAGCAGGGCTCGGGATGAGCCGGGATTCGGGATGAGCCGGGAGCTGTCTGGGGCGGGGGTGGGAGCCGTCTCCATGTCCCGCTGCCCCGGGGCCAGCGCACGGCTCAGCGCTTCCCACGAGCGGCCGCGTTTGTGACAGGGATTAATTGAAGGTCAGCGAGAGCCCCGAGCGCTCCGAGCACGCATTTGCAGGCGGAAAAGAGAGAGTAGTTTAGACAAATCACTCCACCTTTCAGTCAAAGCGGCTGCAAAGGGCCCCTGAGGGGCTCTGAATGCGAGATGGAGCTGAAATTCCCGCTCAGGACACCCGATGGGCTGGAAATGCACCATCAAGCCGTAATTGAGGAGAGTTTGGGACTCCCGGCGAGGGCCGGGAGCTGGGACATGACACCAAACCCCGAGGAAAGTCGCTGCGTCCCCGTGGGATGTGGCACGGCTGCCCTCCTGCCTGGGGAAGCTGCTCTGAGGAAGGCAGTGCGGGGGTCACCGGGCTTGGTGGCACATCCGGGGTGCCCCCAGGAGCCTGAACCCCTGCCTGGGCTGAACTCGCCCTTCACCTCCTTCCAGCTCCCCAGACATTCCGCTCTGGAAGAGCCCAGCCTGCCTCGACCTCCCTCAGAGCAAGTGCCGAGGATGGATGGGCACCAAAGGCCTCCCGTGGCCACCGCTCGGCTTCCCACGGAGCCCAGGAGCCCCGAGCAGGCGAGAAGGGCTCTGGCCTCCTACCTGGGGGGCCTCTGTGGGCGGCAGCGTGGTGGCCGTGGGCAGCAAGGCCGTGCTTTTCTCAGGGAGCTCTGCAGTCCTCGAGGTGCTGGGCTTTGGCAGGGCCCTGGGCTTGGCCGTGCTGGTGGGGACAAGGCGTGACGTGGCCACCTCTGTCGGCGTGCTGGTTTCGGGGACGGGCGTGGTGGGGGTCTCCAGGGTGGTGGCCCGGGTGGTGGCCGCCTTGGTGGCCAAGGGGGGCAGGAACCTCTGGATGGTGGTGGGCTTGGCCGTGGCCACGGTGGTGCTGCTTGTGGTCGTGGTGGCCTCCGTGGTGGTGGTGGTGGTGGTGGTGGTGGTGGTGGTGGCCGTGCTGGTGGTGGTGGTGGCCGTGGTGGTTGGGGGCTCGCTGGCCGTGGTGCTGGCGGTGGTGGCTTTCCAGCTGGGCACCGCCGGTGCTTCTGTGGTCCTGGGGATGAGGAAGGCGCTGGTGGCCTGCGCGGGGGTGGTGTCCTGGGGGCTGGGGGAGGGCTCCAGGGGCGTTGCCACGGGCTGGGCAGCGGTGACGGGCAGCACGGCCGCCGTGGTGGGCAGCGTCACCAGCGTGTCCGTGGTCAGGCTCACGGCCGTGTCCAGCCCCGGCTCCGGCTCAAAATCTGGAACGGGGACAAGAGGGAAGAGTGAAGCTGCTGCTGATGCATTTCCCTGGCATCGCCCCCAAAATCCGAGAGCACGGCTGGTTCAGGCTCAGCAGAGCCCAAGGGCTGTGCCCGAGTGGAAAAGCCAAAGTGGCCAAAGCCCTCTCTGGGGTCTGTGGAGGGACCAGTCCTGCCCAGTAGGGCCAGAGGCTGAACTGGGACATGGAGGCACTGGAGCCCAACTTTTAGGACAGCTCCCATTGCTTCTGTCTCAGAGGACAACTCCAGCGATGGATAAAGGGCAATTCCCTCCCTCACATCCCCTCTCCAGCCCTCCAACCCCACAGCCAGCCAAGGACCTTCCCAGGAACCCCCCAACCCCACAGCCAGCCAAGGACCTTCCCTGGAACCCCCCAACCCCACAGCCAGCCAAGGACCTTCCCAGGAACCCCCCGACCCCACAGCCAGCCAAGGACCTTCCCAGGAACTCCCCGACCCCACAGCCAGCCAAGGACCTTCCCAGGAACTCCCCGACCCCACAGCCAGCCAAGGACCTTCCCAGGAACCCCCCAACCCCACAGCCAGCCAAGGACCTTCCCAGGAGCTCCCCAACCCCACAGCCAGCCAAGGACCTTCCCAGGAGCTCCCCGACCCCACAGCCAGCCAAGGACCTTCCCAGGAACCCCCCAACCCCACAGCCAGCCAAGGACCTTCCCAGGAACCCCCCAACCCCACAGCCAGCCAAGGAGCTCCCCAGGACCCCCCCAACCATCCAGGGACCATTCCCAGGAGCCCCTCAGCTACTCACACCCCGAGCCAGAGCCAGAGTAGATGTCGTCCAGCTCATCTTCTCCAAAGGGGTCGTCGTCCCCGGAGCCCTCCAGGTCCACGGGCCGCTCGTAGTTCTCATTGCGCCAGCGCTGAGCCTGTGACCAGAGGGACGCGTGAGCGGCTCCAGCCCCACCCAGGTGACACCACAGCCACCCCTCGTGGGACGAGGCATGGGAAAAGCCAGGCCAAGGCAGCAGCAGCACAAACAGCTTCCAGCTGAATCACCCAGAATCGCAGTGTTTTCCCCCAAAACAGCTCAGAGTGAGTTCACACCGACTCCAGCATTTCCCATGGACAAAAGGACCTTTTTTCTGGGGAGGGGAAACCCAACAATTCCTTTTGGAAGCTGTAAGAAAAATGCCTGGTTTGGTTCTCCAGCTGGCTGCTGTTCAGGCTCGATGATTTCCCTGTTAGTCCTGGCTCCGGTGTGACAGCAACACCTCATCAGCTGCCACAGCTTGGGAAGCCTCGAGAGGAAACAACGCCAGACTTCAAATATTCCCCTGCCTCCCAGAGCTGCGAAAACACGGGGAGCCCTCGCTGGCAGCGCTCTTAAACATCTTGTTTTGTGATCAAAGTGTCTCCTGTTGGCGTTGCAAGGAAACGCTTTGACACCTCATTACAAGGCAAACAAGGCGGCTTTGATCTGCGAGATCGCATCGGATGTTTCAAGATGTAACGAGCCAGGTTCGAGCTTCAGTTTCAAATCAAGGCCTTGAAGGGTCCCTGTCTCTCTCGGAGCATTTTACCTCCCGAAAACAGCTCGGGGTTTCTTTGTTTTCGCTGCAGCTTGGAGCAGGAAGGAGTTTTGAACAGTCAGGTGGAGAAATTTGGGACCTGACTCGTGTCTTGTCCCCACATCCCTTCTCCCATCAGGAGAGAGAATCGAGCAGCTCGAGAAGGGCAGGGGGATTTGAGCTTTCAAGTGTCTGAGCTGTGTCTGGCCGGATCTGTTCGAGCTCTCCCCAGCAGCCACCGGCTGTATCCTGCCGGTCTGCAACACCCCCACATGCTTCCCAAATCTCAGGGAATATTCAGCCTTTGCCCCCCAGCTGGGGGGGCATCCTGGATTCCCAGCACCCCCTCACCAGCAGCTCACTGGAATCTGTGATCCAGCAGAATAAATCCACGGGGATTTGGGAATTGCACAGCCCAAAAGTATGAGACAGGTCACCAGAAGTGATGGGAAGGCAAGGAAAAATGCCAAGGATTGAGACGGGAATCACTCTCATTTGCCTTTTGATGTTTTTATACAGAAGTATCAAGGCTCCCCAAGAAATGAGGAGAGCCTGGCCCATCCGCATTCCCAAGGGTGGAATTCTCCCTGTGTGACCTGCAAAGCCTCTCCCTGATGGGAGCCACATGGCCCCGCTCCCTTTGTTCCTCCTGAAATTGGAACCAGATGAGGCCGTTCCAGAGTCCTGGCTCTGGGCTTGGAGCAGGAAACGGGAATGGAAGTCCCAGCTTGGCTCAGCAGCTCCCATCTGTCCAACACCCATCTGTGCATCCATGCATCCACCTATCCCTCCATCCATCCATCCATCCATCCATCCATCCATCATCCATCCATCCATCCATCCATCCATCATCCATCCATCCATCCATCCATCCATCCATCCCTCCCCCATTCTTCCATCCATCATCCATCCATCCATCCATGGATCCATGGATCCATCCATCCATCCATCATCCATCCATCCATCCATCATCCATCCATCCATCCATCCATCCATCCATCCATCCATCATCCATCCATCATCCATCCATCCATCATCCATCCATCATCCATCCATCATCCATCCATCATCCATCCATCCATCCATCCATCCATCCATCCATCCATCCATCCCCCATCCATCCATCCATCCATCCATCCATCATCCATCCATCCATCATCCATCCATCATCCATCCATCCATCATCCATCCATCCATCATCCATCCATCATCCATCCATCCATCCATCATCCATCCATCCATCCATCATCCATCCATCCATCCATCCATCCATCCATCCATCCATCCATCCATCCCCCATCCATCCATCTTACCCTAAACCTGAACAAGCCCCAGCCAGGACCAGCACAAACCCCACAACAGCCCCCAGACCTGGGGGGACCCCACCTGCAGCACAGCCCCAGCCAAGCTCCACGAAGACTTAAAGACTTGGGAACAATCTCCAGGTGTTCCCGGTGCGCAGGGGGGTACTTGGGACATTGGGATATTGTTCCCGAAGAAGCCCCCTCACCACTCCGTTCCCAAGGAGCTGACGTAACCCCCTCCCAGCTGCAGCCCCGACGGTCTGAGGTCAGGCTCACACCATAAATCTTGGGAGCAGTCAGGGTTTATTTGGATTTAGTGCTGCTGGGATCGTTAACGCTCCGTGTGCCCCTGGCTGTGCCTGGCTCCCCCTCCCCGGGAACGAGGGGCTGCTCCTGGGGCTGCTCCCCCAGGAACGAGGGGCTGCTCCTGCTGGGAACGAGGGGCTGCTCCTGGGACTGCTCCCCCAGGAACGAGGGGCTGCTCCCTTCGGGAACGCGGAGCTGCTCCTGGGGCTGCTCCCTTTGGAATAAAGGGCTGCTCCTGGGGCTGCTCCCTTTGGAATAAAGGGCTGCTCCTGGGGCTGCTCCCCTCAGGAATAAGGGACTGCTTCCCCCAGGAACGAGGTCCTGCTTCCCCCAGGAATGAGGGGCTGCTCCCCTGGCCTGACCAGGGTGGAGAGGAGGGAAGGCAGAATTTGCCAGCCCGGGAAACCACAAATCACTCAGGACAGCAGCTCCCACCTCCCGACCTGGGGCTACCTCCCAATCCATCACAGCCCTCATTCCCAATCCATCACAGCCCTCATTCCCAATCCGTCTCAGTCCCCATTCCCAATCCATCACAGCCCTCATTCCCAATCCATCACAGCCCTCATTCCCAATCCATCACAGCCCTCATTCCCAATCCGTCTCAGTCCCCATTCCCAATCCATCACAGCCCTCATTCCCAATCCATCCCAGCCCCCATTCCCAATCCAACACAGCCCTCATTCCCAATCCATCACAGCCCTCATTCCCAATCCATCTCAGCCCCCAAGCCAAGCCACAGCTGCCTGGATTTGTCCAAAAAGAGAAACTTCCTCCAGACTTTATCCCTGCCCCAGTGGGCTCTGTGTGGTCAGACCACGGCTGGAGGGACCCTTGGATGTGTTGGATCCATCCCGCAGCCCCTGATCCCCCGGGATGGTGGCAGGGAGGGAAGGGGCTGCTGCTCCAGAGAGAAAACCTTTTCCAGGGCACGGATCCCGTGCCAGCCGAGGGCTGGGGGTGCCACACCAGCCATGTCCCCGTCTGGATCAGTCCCCTGCCGTGGCTGGGACGAGGGACAGGCTCACAGCATTCCAGGTGCTCCCAGCAGCCCTCTCCAGGTGCTCAATCCAAAGCTGGGCCACGCAGAGAGTTCCTTGGGGCAGGGAGGAAATCCCAGTGCGCTGCTGGCCCTGCCTCTGTTTCCCCTGTCACTGCTGTCACCCCCTGCCCTGGTGGCACCAGGATGCCATTTATTAGCCAGCTCCAGCCAAGGGCCAGCAGCTCCCATCCCTGCAATTCCAACCGCCCAGCTGACGGCTCTTGGCAGGGGTTCCTTCCCCAGCTCAGCGCTGCCTCATTATGGAAATTAACCCCGGGATCACGGCAGAGCCGCTGGAGGCGGCGGGATGAGGCTGGGCTGGGGGCCTGCGTCACTTCTGGATAAGGAGTGGGAAGGTTTCCATGTGCCCAGGGGGGAGCTGGCTGTGCCCAGGACTGTCCCGCAGCCAGGGAACTGCTCCTGTCACATCCCTGTGTCCCGTGAGGGGTGGGGGCACTGGGGGCAGCCCCGGCCAGGACCCGGCTCTGGCATCGCCCAGACCCCAAACAACGCCCCGTTCCCACTCCCCCAGGGTCCCCAAAGGTCACAGCTCTGCTGCTATAAAAACAAGCCCTGATGAAGAGCAGACTCCGGGGCAGGGCCAGAAAGTCACATTTCACGGAATGCTCCCTCATTGTGCTCTAAATGACCCCAAATACGCGCCAGACACAAAGGGCTTGGATCTCTGCAGTGACACCGGCACTACATCGAGCTCGGGTAAGAAACACATCCCCCGCCTCATCCCAGAGGATCCTTTTCCACCTGAAAAGGGGGATGGGCAGGTGATGATTCCCACCCGGATGCTCCCTGCCCCCTTCCACGCCTCCAGCCTGGCTGGGCTGGCAGGGAACGGCAGCCAAGGGGCCCCGGCGGCACAAATCCCACCCAAATCCCGCACCGAGAGCCTTGGAAAGCCAGGGAGGGCTCGGAGCCCCCGGCCTGGCAGCATCCGAGCTGAGCAGGGGGTCAGGGAGGCTTCAGCCCCTCTCCATCGGCTGTGTCACCACCCAACATGGACAGTGTCACCCCCTCCCTCTCCTCTCCCCTTGGCAGCCTGGGTGACACCATTTTACAGGTGAGAAATGTAAATCTGGGGTAAAGGGTCTCACTCAGCCCCCCCAGGAGATTTGGGGGCTTAAAAAATGCAGGGTACACAGAAGGGACCCTCCTGCCACCTTCATGGTACAAAGATGGCCCTGCAGAACCCTCTGCAGCGCTGACACGTCCTGGAGGACAGGGAGCACCTGGTTTGGAGCTTCCCAAATTCCCTGTGCATCCCTCCTTCCCCAGGCAGGGAGGGTCAGGGCATTTTATTATTTAGGACATTTTCCAGTCCATGGAAGGGCTTTTGCAGAGGATTTGGGGGCTTAAAAGAGGTGGAAACCAAGGCACAGAAGGGACCCTCCTGTCACCTTCACGTGTGGCACAAGGATGTTCCTACAGACCCCTTTTCATCTCTGAACATATCCTGGGGGACAGGGAGCACCTGGTTTGGAGCTTCCCAAATTCCCTGTACCTCCCTCCTTCCCCAGGCAGGCTGTTCTATTATTTAGGGCATTTCCACTCCAAAGGATTTAAACTCCCTAAATCTGCCCCAAAACAGATCCCAACGCAGGCTGCTGTGGTAAAAGCTCTCCGTGCCGAGCGCTTGGCCTGGGGAGGAGGGAAACCTGGGAAATCAATCCATCCCCAAGCACCGGGAGAGGCCGGGGAGCCTCCCTGGGATGCTCTCAGGCCCTGCTGCGCCGGTCGCCATCGCCACGGCAACGGTCGCCATGGCAACGCCTCCTCCATGGCGACGCATCCCGCTGGAGCCACGGGTGGTGTCCTCCAGCTCCAACCCAGCGATGGAGGCTCCTTCCCGGCCTGAAATGGGGTCACGGGGTGGGATAAGGTGGGGAGCAGGGGCAGAGGAGGCACCTCCAGCTCCTGGGGGAGCTCTCCAGATGGGGAGAATCCTGATTGAATTCCAGCATCCATCCATGGATTTTGAGGAAGGCGGGAGCAGCACCCCCAGCTCCAGGAGCTCTGACTGGGAGGGATCTGCTCCAGGTGGGAGGTGACAGGGACACCCCAGCCCGTGGGTGTTCCCAGCCCTCCTGGCTGCGGGCAGAACCTCAGGAGTTCTTTCCTTGAGGGAATCAGAAAGGAAATCAGGATCTGGCTCTGGAATGTTCCTGGGGATCTGGGACCCAGGTTTGGGTTGTGCCCGGAGCTCTGGCTGAGGGGACAAGTCCAGGTGGCCAAGTCCTTTCCTAGCCAGGTTCACTGGCAGCACCCACAAGCAGTCCCAGAGTGAACAATTCCAGGCAAACACGGAATTCCAAGGAGCTCAGTCCAGGTCCAGCCAGGCATCCTGAGGAGCCCACCCATCCCACAGCCCCCGGGACCACAAGTGGTTGGAGATGAGGAGGTTCCTGCTGCAATAAGACCTGGAAGGGAGAGCTGGGGATGGAGGGGATTTTATTCCATGATAGGAATCCCTGTGTCCATCCAGCAGCCTCTGGAATATCTGGGATGTGGGTTGGGGCCAAGGCAGGATAAGGGGAGCAGCAGCAGGGACACAGGGAAGCAGCCAGGTCCACATCCCAAAGGGGAAAGAGGGCAAGGAAGATGGAATCAGGGTGAAAGCACCTGGAGAACGGGACAGGGCCGTGCAGGTGACGCGAGGATCCATTTCCCATCCCACAGATCCCCATCCCCTGGTGCCATGTCCAGGTTCTCGTCTCTGCATCCCATTCCTGCCCATCCCGCTTCCAAAATGAACAGCAAAACCAAAAACCCAAAATCTCTACCCTTGTTTGGATTCCAGCCCCAGAGAAGCTCTGGGAATCCCAAATACAGAGACAGCTCTGAGAACCCCAAATCCAGAGAAGATCTGGGAATCCCAAACCTGGAGAACCTCTGGGAATCCCAAACTTGGAGAACCTCTGGGAATTGCAAATCCAGAGAAGATCTGAGAACCCCAAATCCAGAGAAGATCTGGGAATCCCAAACCTGGAGAACCTCTGGGAATCGCAAATCCAGAGAAGATCTGGGAACCCCAAACCTGGAGAACCTCTGGGAATCGCAAATCCAGAGAAGTTCTGGGAACCCCAAACCTGGAGAACCTCTGGGAATCGCAAATCCAGAGAAGATCTGGGAACCCCAAACCTGGAGAACCTCTGGGAATTGCAAATCCAGAGAAGTTCTGGGAACCCCAAAGCTGGAGAAGCTCTGGGAAGCCCAAATCCAGGGAAGCTCTGGGAGGCCCAAATCCAGAGAAGCTCTGGGAATTGCAAATCCAGGGAAGCTCTGGGAATCCCAAATCCCAGCAGCTCCGAGTGCCACGGGGGCACTGGGACAGGAGAGTGGCCCTGCCAGGATGGAGCCAGTGGATCAGCAGCAGACCAGGCTGTTCATCCCATGGCAGATCTGGGCACGTTGGAAAGCTTGGAATGACACAGCCAGGGCAGGAATCCATCAGGATTCTTTCTCCAGGAAAACACTTCTACACTGACAATATATCACGGGGGAAATGTTGATTCTTTGAATATTTTACTATGGGATATTTTCAATTAATCACCCCTCAAAAGTCCTTTTCTGGTGTTTTATACTGAAAACCTCAATAACTCATCCCAGCAAGCCATTTAGGGATACTATAAACAGCTGGAATAATACGAGCTCCACAAAAAGCTGGAATGAAAACATCGTTTCTAAAGTTTAAAAAACTCCACGATTCTTTTCCCACTCCAAAACATCGCTGAATTTCCACTCCCTGATCCAAGGCTGGGAGCTAAAAATAAATCTGTTGGAAAGCTGCTCTGGGCAGGAACCTGGGAAAAGACCACCATGGTGGGATTGAGGACCACCATGGGATTGAGGACCACCAGAGCTGCTCACGATGGAGATCCCCAAGGCAGAGCCCAGGAGGATGGGCTGGAATTTGGGGTGCAGGATGATGGAAAAGGGGTGTGGGTGCTCATCCCAGTGGAAATCCCACATCCCAAGGTGTGGCATGAGCTCAGCCAGCACCAGCCCCTTGTTTCGTGTCCCTTCATTGTTCCTCAGATTAATTAAACCCCCAATTAAGAGCTGCCCAAAGCACAGCGCGTTTGGATTTAATTGGCCACTCATTTTCTGCAAGGAAAATAATCATTAACATTGATGGAGGAGCTGCAATTATCCCGGATTTGTATGGATTCTCCAGTGCCAATGAGAGAAGCCAGGCACATCCCAAAAATGGACACGGAGGCTCCCGAGTTTCATCATCCCTCAGGGAATACCAGCTCTGTCCATTCCTGCTTTGGCTCCATCCATCCCTGCCCCATTCCATCCATCCCTGCCCCATTCCATCCATTCCCTGTTCCATTCATTCCCTGTTCCATTCATTCCCTGTTCCATCCTTTCCTGCCCCATTCCATCCATTCCCTGTTCCATCCATTCCCTGTTCCATCCTTTCCTGCCCCATTCCATCCATTCCCTGTTCCATCCATTCCCTGTTCCATCCATTCCTGCCCCTGTTCCATTCATTCCCTGTTCCATCCATCCATTCCCTGTTCCATCCATTCCTGCCCCTGTTCCATTTATTCCCTGTTCCATCCATCCATTCCTGTTCCATCCATCCCTGCCCCATTCCACCCATTCCATGTTCCATCCATTCCCTGTTCCATCCATTCCTGTTCCATCCATCTCTGCCCCATTCCATCCATTCCTGCTCCTGTTCCATCCATTCCCTGTTCCATCCATCCATTCCCTGTTCCATCCATTCCCTGTTCCATCCATCCATTCCAGTTCCATCTATCCCTGCCCCATTCCATCCATTCCTGCCCCTCCTCCATCCATTCCCTGTTCCATCCATCCCTGCCCCTCCTCCATCAATTCCTTCCTTCCCGGCTCTCCCAGCCTCCATCCCAGCTGGAATTCCCCCCCTCCTCATTAGGGAATTGTTTTAATTTGCTCTGCTCCATAATCCTATTGCAGCTTAACGTGCGCAACTGTCCCGGGCTTTTCTCACCTCCACCAAGGCTCATTCCAGAGCTCCCTCAGCTTCCCAGAGAGCTCCAAAATAGGAATTTCTTTAGGTCTATCCTTTTATTTCCCTCCCGGAGTGCTTGGCACAGGGATGGGCACTGATTGTTAAATCCCAACGGCTCTAGGGTGGTGCGGGTTGGCATTTAGGGATTCCCACATTCCCTGTTTTCCTTCCAGCACCTCCGGGAGCCGAGGGAATCTGCTCCTGTGCGCCCTGCCCAAGGAGAGGGAGTTTGGCCAAGAAAAACGGGGTTTGGTGGGTTTTTAATTGGATTTTTTGGAATTCAGAGCTCCGAGGGAGCACATGTGCCCGGGGGGGGAAAGAAATCACCGTGTGCCTCAGTTTACCTGCCTGTAAAAGATCTGCAAATAATCTAGGAATGAACGGGGAGTGGCTCCTGTCCCATTCCAGGCCTGCTGGGGACACTTTTCAATAGGGACATCCACGTCCCACCCACGTTTCCCTGTTTTCCCTTTCCCCAGATATTCCTGGGTTTGGATATGCACCTGCTTCCTTTTTCTTTTTATTTTTTTCAATTTTCCCTTTATTTTTAATGCTTATTTTTCGTTTTCCATCCCAGGAAAATGAAAAATTCTCAATTTTTAATTTTAGTCTCCAGAACCTCTTGGCTCTTCCCAGCAAGGAGACAGCAAAAAAAAAAAGTTCATTCCCAGCCCTCCTGAGCAGGAAGAAAACCTCAAAAAATTTGCACCTGAAAGCCTCAAAACCAGAAACCAAAAAAACCCCAAATTCCCGAGCTTTTCAGCCACACCTGACGACCTCTGTGGGAAGATCTGCACACTCAGAAAAACAAAAAATATATATTTTCCCATAAAAAGGAACCTGAGGAGGACAAGCTGTGGGGAAGGACTTGCTGGGGAGCAGCCTCCTCTCTCTTAATTAATCCCAAAATTATCCCTGAGAGGATTTTGGTGACCTGAATAAATGATTCCCATTTTCAGGACATTCCCATGAACCGCTCCCCTGCCCGTTGCCCGGCACAGGAAGAGCTAAAAACCAACATTTGGATGTTTTCCTCCGTTCCCGAGGCGCGGCTGATCCCTGGGCTGGATCCCTGGAATTCCAGACCCAAAAATCCCAGCACGAGCCCTGCTGGGACCCGGGAGGGGTTTGGTGACAGCTGCAGCTCCTGGGAGCGCCCAAATCTCCCAGCAGATGGTTGGGCTGATTACAGAGCCGGGGTCACGCCGGGGCACCCCGGCGTTCCGAGGGACAGGAAATCTTCCCTCTCCAAGCCTCGCGGCAGGAAGGAGCTTTTTGCCCATTTTCCACCACTTTTTTGCCCATTTTTGCCCATTTTCCACTACTTTTTTTGCCCATTTTTGCCCCTTTTCCACCACTTTTTTGCCCATCTTCCACCTCTTTTTCACCTTTCCAACATTTTTGCCCCTTTCAACCAGTTTTGCCCTTTTTTCGCCACTTTTTGCCCTTTTCCACCATGTTTTTCCATTTTCTGTCACTTTTTTGCCCCCTTCCACCACTTTTCCCCTCATTTCCACCACTTTTTGCCCCCTTGCCACCATTTTTGCCCATTTTCCATCACTTTTTGTCCCTTTTACACCAGTTTTTTCCCATTTTCCACCACTTTTTGCCAACAGGATCCCGTTTTTTCCCTCCAACAGCCGAGGAAACACCAACACCCAGGAATTCCATGGAAAAATCCTTTCTCCAGGCTCAGTTTTCCCTTCCCACCACAGCAGAAGGGAAAAGGGGAAGGAAAACATTGGGAAGGAGCTTCTTTTTGCCCATTTCCAACAATATTTGTCCATTTTCCACCACTTTTCCCCATTTCCCACCACCTTTTGCCCATTTTCTGCCATTTTTTACCATTTTCCATCACTTTTTTGCCCCTTTTCCACCATTTTTGCCAATTTCAGCCACTTTTTGCCCATCTTCCACCACTTTTTCACCTTTCCAACATTTTTGCCCCTTTCAACCAGTTTTGCCCTTTTTTCGCCACTTTTTGCCCCCTTTCCGCCATTTTTGCCCTTTTTCCATCACTTTTTGCCCTTTTCTACCATTTTTCCCATTTTCCATCACTTCTTGACCCCTTCCACCACTTTTTCACTTATTTTCACCACTTTTTGCCCCTTTTCCACCATTTTTGCCCATTTTCCATTTTTGCCTATTTTCCACCATTTTTGCCCATTTTCCATTTTTGCCCATTTCCCACCATTTTTTTCTTCATTTTCACCACTTTTCCCCCCTTTTCCACCACTTTCTGCCGCCGTTCCACCAATTTTTCCGATTTTCCACCACTTTTTGCCAACAGGATCCCATTTTTTCCCTCCAACAGCCGAGGAAACACCAACCCCCAGGAATTCCATGGAAAAATCCTTTCTCCAGGCTCAGTTTTCCCTTCCCACCACAGCAGCAGGAAAAAAGGGGAAGGAAAACATTGGGAAGGAGCTTCTTTTTGCCCATTTCCAATGTTTGTCCCTTTTCCACCATCTTCTCCCATTTTCCCACCACTTTTTGCCCATTTTCCACCATTTGTTACCATTTTCTATGGCTTTTTGCCCATTTTCCACCATTTTTTTGCCAATTTCCCACCATTTTTTCCTTCATTTCCACCACTTTTTCCCCCTTTTCCACCACTTTCTCCCTCCTTTCCACCATTTTTCCCCATTTTCCACCACTTTTTCCCAACAGGATCCCATTTTTTCCCTCCAACAGCCGAGGAAACACCAACCCCCAGGAATTCCGTGGAAAAATCCTTTCTCCCGGCTCAGTTTTCCCTTCCCACCACAGCAGCAGGGAAAAGGGGAAGGAAAACATTGGGAAGGAGCTTCTTTTAGCCCATTTCCAACAATACTTGTCCATTTTCCACCACTTTTCCCCATTTCCCACCACCTTTTGCCCATTTTCCACCATTTTTTACCATTTTCCATCACTTTTTGCCATTTTCCACCATTTTTGCCCCTTTCTACCACTTTTTGCCCGTCTTCCACCACTTTTTCACCTTTCCAACATTTTTGCCCCTTTCAACCAGTTTTGCCCTTTTTTCGCCACTTTTTGCCCCCTTTCCGCCATTTTTGCCCATTTTCCATCACTTTTTGCCCTTTTCTACCATTTTTCCCATTTTCCATCACTTCTTGACCCCTTCCACCACTTTTTCACTTATTTTCACCACTTTTTGCCCCTTTTCCACCATTTTTGCCCATTTTCCATTTTTGCCTATTTTCCACCATTTTTGCCCATTTTCCATTTTTGCCCATTTCCCACCATTTTTTTCTTCATTTTCACCACTTTTCCCCCCTTTTCCACCACTTTCTGCCGCCGTTCCACCATTTTTCCCCATTTTCCACCACTTTTTGCCAACAGGATCCCGGTTTTTTCCTTCTAACAGCCGAGGAAATACCAACCCCCCAGGAATTCCATGGAAAAATCCTCTCTCCAGGCTCAGTTTTCCCTTCCCACCACAGCAGCAGGAAAAAGGGGGAAGGAAAACATTGGGAAGGAGCTTCTTTTTGCCCATTTCCCAATGTTTGTCCCTTTTCCACCACCTTTTCCCATTTCCCACCACCTTCTGCCCATTTTCCACCATTTTTTACCATTTTCTATGACTTTTTGCCCATTTTCCACCATTTTTTGCCCATTTCCCACCATTTTTTCCGTCATTTCCACCACTTTTTCCCCCTTTTCCACCACTTTCTCCCTCCTTTCCACCATTTTTCCCCATTTTCCACCACTTTTTGCCAACAGGATCCCGTTTTTTTCCCTCCAACAGCCGAGGAAACACCAACCCCCAGGAATTCCGTGGAAAAATCCTTTCTCCCGGCTCAGTTTTCCCTTCCCACCACAGCAGCAGGGAAAAGGGGAAGGAAATCTCGGAGCGGGGCTGGTTTGGTGCCTCGGACAGTGCTGCCCTTGTTCTTCCCCGGAGCGGGGGAAACCCAACCCCGCTCCCTCCCCGCTCGCGATTCCCGGTTTCTCCGCGTCCCAGCAGCACGAAATTCCTTTAATCCACATTTTCCAGCTGCAAAATCCACCCTCCAAAGGTGCTCAGGAAACAACTGGTGCTTCCCACTCCCCCCGGAGCTGAAATTAAGGGGAAAAATGGAATTTTCGGTTTCTGCTCATTGCTCAGAGAGCCCTAAACTCAGATTTATCTGCCCTGAGCTGGAATTGTTCAGCTGGAAATGGAATCAACCCTCCTTTAGTGGCCTCACCTCGCTTTCAGCACAAAAACTGGAGGTAAATGCAAATGGAAATCAAATTTAAAGACAAACAAACCAAAATCAAGGAACAAATGAACAAAAAAAAAAAAAAAACAAAAAAAAAACAAAAAAAAAAACCAAAAACCAATTAAAAGAACCCATAAAACATTAAAAAAAAAAACCACAAAACATAAAAAAACCCCCAAAAGATCTGCAAAAAATGCCCCAAAGCCCTACAAAAAACCTGAATGAAAACAACAAAAAAAATCTAAAAAGCAAAATCAATATAAAATAAAATAAAAATCACAAAAACACCCCAAAACACCAAAACCAACAAAAATCCACAAAAAAAAATCCTAAAAACCACCAGCCTCATTTTCATCCATATTTTTCCATCCCTTTCCTTTTTTTTCCCCCTGAATTTAATTCAGGGAAAGTGAGAATCTCTTGCCCTTTTCCCACCACTTTTCTCTGCTATTCTACCACTTCTCCCCTCATTTTCCACCAATTTTTGTCCCTTTCCACCACTTTTTTCCCCACCACTTTTTCCCCTTTTCCACCACATTTTGCCTCCTTCCCACCTTTTTTTTCCTCATTTTCCATCCTTTTTTGCCCCTTTTCTATGATTTTTACTTTCTTTCCCACCACTTTTTTCTCTATTCCACCACTTTTCGCCCTTTCCCACGACTTTTTCCCTTTTTCCATCATTTTTTCCGCCTTTCCACCATTTTTTTTTCCTATTTTCCATCATTTTTGCCCCTTTTCCATGATTTTCCCCCCTTTCCCACCACTTTTTCCCCCCTTTCCCCACCATTTTTAGCCACCAGGAGCCCGTTTTTTGTGTTATTTTTGTCATTCCCAAGGGATCCTGCTCAGGTTTCCAGCTGAAAGGAAAAGTCCGGAATCAGCTGAGCCCTGACCTGAGCCTGGCCCAGCTCCGGTTTCCGATCCCGGCCCTGCTGGGCTCAGTTTACCCGGAAAATAAAAGAGCTGGAGCTCCCAGTCCCAGAAATGAGGGAAGGACAATCCCAACCCACGATCCCGCTGTTCCTGGATGGGGAATGGGGGATTTTGGGATTTTGGGATGAGCTGGGAAGCGTTTCCAGGTTTTCTGTGGGATGGTGGCGGTGCCGGAAGGATTTGATCAAATATTTATGGAGTTCTTGGAGTTTGCTGCTGCCAGGGGTTTAAAATAACCAAACAAGCAAAAAAAAACAAAAAAAAAATAAAAAACAAAACAAAACAAAAAAAAAACCACAAAACCAAACAACAACAAAAAACCACAAACAAACAAAACAAATAAAAAAAAAAAATAACCAAATTAAAAAAAGCAAACCAAATCTGTGGGAAATGAATTTGTAAAAGATCCTCAAAGCCAGACAGAAGGCTCACATAGTGTGCATCTGTATGCAAACCTTGAGAGAAGAAATGGTAACTTAAAAAAATGCCACGGAATAAGGCATTCGGGTAAAAAATAAAATGAAAATAATTTTTAAAATATTTTAAATAAAAATTAAAAGAATAAAATAAAAATTTTCAAAGCACCTCTTAATTACCCCATCTCTAAATAAAAAAAACCATAATCCAACACAAACTAAAACAAAACAAAAAAACAAAACTCATCAAAAAAACACCAAAAAAACCATCAAAACCAAAATAAAACCACAAAAAATACTCCCCCTCAAAACCAAAACAACAAAAAAAAGCTACAAACAACCTAAAAAAGAAACCCTAAAAAGTTAGTTCTTATTCCACCACTGCTGTGTTTGTCCAGTTTTTTTCCCAAAGCCCCAGAAAAAACCCTTAACAAAACCACGCAAAAAAAAAAACACACCAAAAAAAAAACCCACAAAAAAACCCCGCAAAATAAAATCCACCATAAAAAATCCCCACAAAAAATAACCCACAAAAAAAAAAAAATCCCACAGAAACCCCTGAAGCTCTCGCAGGGCAGGGGAGCTGGAGGAGCTGCTCCCACCCCTCCTTCCCAAGGATAATTCCATGGATGTTCGTTTTCTCAGCTCTTACAAATCTCATCCAATTTTTGAAATCCCTTACGAATCCATGTCCCGCCCATGGAGCCGGCGGGGGTGGTGGCGTTTCCACACCTGGCAGAGCGAGGAAAAGCGGGAAACGCCTCCAGGTGTCGGCCCCAAAGCTTTGGGGGATCCATCCCAGGATCCCTCCCCGTTCCCAGAGAGCCACCAGGGCCCTTCCCTTCTCCCGCCGTGGCAGTGTTTTCCTGGAGCCTGGAATGATCTGGCAGCAGATCCAGCTGTCCTGGCCTCCACCTCTCCTGGAGGGGTGAGCAAAGCCCAAATTTGGAGTGTCTGGGGGTGTCAGGGCCGTGACTGAGCCAGCAGCTCTGCCAAGCACCACACACGAGGCTCCCAAGAAAACAAATTTAAAAAAAAAAAAGCAGAAAAAACCACCAGAGAAAGAAGAAAAAAGCTTTCAGCTCACCAGTTGGTTTTCTTTTCTCTCTCTCTCTCTTTTTTTTTTTTTATTTTTTTTTTTTTCAGATCTAAAATTGATTAAAATAAACCCAGGGATCTGACTGAGCTGTTTCTATTTAGGACCTGAATAAGGACTGGTGAGCCCAAAAGCTGATCTGCTTTGGAGCTTTTTTTCCCCAACCGTATCAGTTGCTCTAATAAAAGATCCAGCCTCTCCCTGGCAGCCTCCTCAAATCCTCCGGCTGCCACAATTCCGCACGGAAAAACCACCAGCAGCACGGATTTCTGCTCAGCAGAGGAGCAGCCAGCTCACCCAGCTGCTGCTTGGCTTAAAAAAGAAAAACAGTGAAAAGAGAGAATTTACGTTAAAAATCTGCCTCTTTCTCTTGGGTTGTTTGCAGGGCTGGTGGTGGTTTTCCCCTAAAATATTCCCACAAATCGTGGGAGCCTACCCAGCAGCAGGAATGATGCTGGAAAAGCTGTGGGATGTGGTTTGAGGGCAAAGGGAAGAGCCCAGGCCGGGCTGAAGGGGCTGCTGGGCTGGGCCTGGCTCTCCTGGGCCTGTGGGAACACTGGGATGTCCGGGGAAGATGATCTGAGCTGAGCAACATTTTTGGGATGCTCAGACAGGAATTCATGGAATCACAGAATATCCCGAGCTGGGAGGAACCCCCAAGGATCATCCACCCCCCCAGGATCATCCCTGCCCAGACACCCCAAAACCCACCCGGGGCATCCCTGGGAGCGGTGCCTGGAGCTCCGGCAGCCTCGGGAATGTCCCCGCTCCCTGGGGACCCTGCTGTCCCCTGGGAATGGCCACCAAACCCTGGCATGGGCGGTCCCACCGCCCAGCCCTCCCTGAGCGCCCAGTCCCCAAATTCCAGGCTGAAAACCCCGACTGGGACAGGCTGGGAGGGACCTGGAGGTGCCCCAGCCCCACTCCCTGGGGACATCCCGGGATTGTCCCCGCAGCCCCCAGGGAAGGACGCCCGGCTGTCCCAGGCTCAGGGGATGCTCATCCCCTTCCCCACGCCCGGGGGATGCTCCAGCAAGCCAGGCTCTCGAAATCCAGGAGATTTTCCTCCTGCTGGTGGCACTTCCAGCCCCGGCAGCGGGGCTGGCACCGCTCCCCACCCGCCACCCCGCGGGGTTCGGCTCATGCCGTGCTCCCGTGGCCAGTTCAGCGAGGGCCAGGGCGAGGATTAGGGATGTGCCAGGGAGGGATTAGCCAGAGCCCTGCCCAGCTCCGTGTCGGGGGGAGGGCGCAGCAAACACCGGGGCTCCACATTCCATGGATTTTCAGGGTGCAATACAACAGGATTTACCTGGGGAGGCTGAAATGCTGAAATTCCCCGTGGGAGAGGCACAGGAAACCTCAGGGCTCTGCCTTTGGTGGATTTTTAGGCTGCAATACAATAGGATTTACCTGGGGAGGCTGAAATGCTGAAATCCCCCGTGGGAGAGGCACAGGAAACCTCGGGGCTCTGCCTTTGGTGGATTTTTAGGGTGTAATAAATCCCGGGGATGCTGAAAAGCTGAACTTCCCCGTGGGATGGGCACGGGAGATCCACTGGAGGAGGTGACCAATCCCTACCTGAGCAACGGGACAGAAATTCCTGCTTTTCCCAGGAATTTCTAACCCTCAGTGCCACCCCCTTGTCACCCGGGGGAAACTGAGTCACGGGGCCAATCCCGGCAGGGTCGTGCCCCTCTCCAGCAGCTTCACCAGGAATCACCTCTGGAAGGAGCGGGGATCTCCTCTGCTCTTCCCTACAAACACCAGCCCCCCAAAAACGTCCCCGCTGCACCCAGAGCTCGTGCTCACCCCAGCCCCGTCCTGCCTCCCCTCCTGCCCACGTCCCAAAAAGCACAATCCAGGGGCTCTGGATAAATCCCCTATTTTTAGCAGCTCGTATCGCGGCTCGTGGCATTCCCGGATTTCGGAGGGTGCATCAATGCCAGGAGGCGCAGGGACACCGGGCAGGACAAGGCCCAGGGCACAGAGCTGCCCCTTTTTGGGGTGGAGGAGGCGCCGTGCCCTGCGCCAACCTCACAATACCCAAAATAAAGTGCTTTTTTTGTGCCCTACACTCACCTACAATTATCCCAAATAAAGGGTTTTGCGCACTGGGCTGCACTCGAAATGTGGATTTGGGCTCCCAGCCCAGCCCCGGAGTGGCAATGCTGGAAAAGGGCTGATGGTTCTGCTCTCCCTGGCCCCAAAACCCTGCCAGGACCCGGCTGCAGGAACAGGGAACAGCCCCACCGCCCTCACATCCCACGAGGGAATGTGGTGCTCCCTGTCTGCACAACGTCCGTGGGGCAGTGTCCCGAAACCCTCCAGGAAAACCCAACAGGAAAACCCTCCAGGAAAACCCTCCAGGAAAATCCTCCAGGAAAACCCTCCAGGAAAATCCTCCAGGAAAATCCTACAGGAAAACCCGACAAGGAAAATCCTCCAGGAAAACCCGACAAGGAAACCCTCCAGGAAAACCCTCCAGGAAAATCCTCCAGGAAAACCCTCCAGGAAAATCCTACAGGAAAATCCTACAGGAAAACCCTCCAGGAAAATCCTCCAGGAAAATCCTACAGGAAAACCCTCCAGGAAAATCCTCCAGGAAAACCCGACAAGGAAACCCTCCAGGAAAACCCTCCAGGAAAATCCTCCAGGAAAACCCCCCAGGAAAATCCTACAGGAAAACTTCCAGGAAAATCCTCCAGGAAAATCCTACAGGAAAATCCTACTGGCAAACTTCCAGGAAAACCCTCCAGGAAATTCCTCTCCCTGGACACCAGGAGTGAGGTGGGGCAGGGACCTCAAGGCTTTACCCAGGGAGAGCAGAAATGCCCCGACCCCCCTGAGGTGCACAGAACTCCCCCCACCCCAAAACAACATCTCCAGTGCCACCCATCAGCAGCCCCGACAAACCGGGAGTGTCCCGAGAGGGCAAAGGCCACCCGGTGCCCCAGGGTGACACTGCTGTCACCCGGGACACCCAGCCCTAATGGACACCCCCTATGGCTCAATGCCCCACCCCCAGGCGCCAGCAGCTCCCTCTGTCCCCCTGTCCCTCCTGTCCCTCTGTCCCTCCTGTCCCTCTGTCCCTCCTCTCCCACTGCCCCTCTGTCCCTCTGTCCTGTCCCTTTATCCCTCTGTCCCTCTGTCTCCCGTCCCTCTGTCCCCCCATCACTCTGTCCCTCTATCCCTCCTCCCCCTCTGTCCCCCCATCCCTCTGTCCATCTGTCCCCCTGTCCCTCTGTCCCTCTGTCCCTCTGTCCCTCTGTCCCTCCTCTCCCACTGTCCCTCTGTCCCCCTATCCCTCCTCTCCCTCTGTCTTTCTGTCCCTCTGCCCCCCATTCACCTGTCCCCCTGTCCCCCCCATCCCTCTGTCCCCCTGTCCCCCATCCCCCTGTCCCCCTGTCCCTCTGTCCCCCTGTCCCCCTGTCCCCCTGTCCCCCATCCCCCTGTCCCCCTGTCCCCCTGTCCTCCATCCCCCTGTCCCTCTGTCCCCCATCCCCCTGTCCCTCTGTCCCTCGGTTTATCCCCCTAAGCCGATTGCGGTGCCGGCCCTGCCCGCTCTGACCCTCCGGTGAGCGCCGGCGCCAGGTGAGGCCGGAGCCGCCCGGGGATTACAGGGAATTACGGCACCGCTCGGACGGGTGACAGCGGCCACACGGAGCCACCAGAGCCGAGGTGGCACCAGCGAGAGGCACCACGGAGATGGATACATGACCAACCTGCCCTTCCCACCCTCCCCGAGTGCAGGGGCGGGACCCCCTTGTTACAGATCCATATTATATTTCAGCTTTTGGCAAATACTAAAGTGGAGTTTATACGTGTGGTGTTAAATATCTGTGTTGTAAAGACACAGGTTTCATTTCTGTTGTTAATGAAGCTCAGTGCAGTCGCTGATGTCGGTGTGCCCGTGTTAAAATGCTGCTGGGATGGGATAACAGCCCATGGACACAGGGTGAGCACACCTGTACAGATCTGCCCCCCAGCAGCACTCACCGCCTGAAGGCAGCGTGGGCCAGCGCCCAAACGGGAGGGGATCAAAAGGACTGAAAGCACAGCCAAGGAATGTGCACGCTCTGAAAAGGTGGAACCCAGGAGGAGCCAGGCTGAACAATTCTTGGAGCACCTAAACTAGTTTGGGGAAAAGTTTACCATGCATAATTGTCTATGAATATGCAACAGGCTGATGTAATTAAAAGGAATTTAAGGGGTGTCCCCGAAGGTGACGGCGTGCTCTTGGCTGAGTGCCAAGGTGCACCCCATAATAACCTTTGCTCTGTGGTCCTTGTCTCCTCTTGTCCTTTACTGAACTTTTTACATTGTCACAGGAGAGTGAACGTGTTTTTCACACCCTGCTCCCATGGGTTGGCTTCCCACTGGCAGAGGGCAGGGCTGGATGGGATCTTGGGAATTGGGAATTGGGAATTGGGAATTGTTCCCTGTCAGGGTGGGGAGGGGCTGGGCTGGAATTGCCAGAGCAGCTGGGGCTGCCCCTGGATCCCTGGCAGTGCCCAAGGCCAGGCTGGGCACTGGGGCTGGGAGCAGCTTGGCACAGTGGAGGTGTCAGGGTTGGAACAGGATGATCCCTAAATTCCCTTCCCATCAAAGCCATTCTGAGATCTTTCATCTTAATCCCAACCATGACAGGTGGCTCTGGCCCAAATCTCCCCAAAACACAGCTGGGAGATGCCCTTGGGAGATTTTCCCCCTCTTTCCATGGATGCACCTGGCTCCAAACTGGCCCCTGAAGCTGCCACCCACCCCTGCCACCCCAGCGACCCCAAAACGAGGAGTGTCCCCAAGCCAGCCCCTCTGGGGACACGGGGAGGCTCTGAGGGGGATCCTCCCTGGGGGCTGAGCCGCTCACCGGGACGTTCCCACATGGATTCAGGCTTCCTGACCTGCTCCGGGCTCCGGGGCTGAGCAGGGGCTGCTCCTGCAGGGCCCAGATGGCTCCGGGGATCCTAATCCCGCTCACGGGCCGGGCCGGCAGCTGGGGAGGGGGAAAGCCACGGGGAAGGAGTGTCCCAAAGCAGGGGACAGAAACCTGGAGATTTGGAGGGGATGGGACTCAGGGCGGGGGCTCTGGCAGCTCTGAGGTGCTCCTGGGGGGTTAAATCCCCTCCTCCCGGAGGAATGGCACAAGAAAACTCAAGGAAAGATCCACAGAAAGCACAGGAACAGCCCCAGGATGCGTTTCCAGAGCTGCTTGGGCCAGGAGGCTGCTCCACGCCCGGGAGCCACCAAACTCCGAGGAAAAGCAGCTCCACGCCTGGAGGAGCTGCACAAAATCCCCTGCACAGTCTGGCCAAGGTGTGTCCCACCAACCTGCACCTCGGGATCATGGATTCATGGAATGGTTCGGGTTGGAGGGACCTGAAATCCCATCCAGTGCCAGGGGAGATGGGCAGGGACACCTCCCACTGTGCCAGGTGCTCCCAGCCCCAGTGCCAGCCTGGCCTTGGGCACTGCCAGGGATCCAGGGGCAGCCCCAGCTGGAATCCCAGCCCGGTGTCCCACTGCTCTAACTGCAAATATTTTCCCTGCTAGATCTCACCTAAATCTCCTTTATTTGAACTGAAAGCCATTTTCCCTTGTCCCCTCACACCAGCCCTGGCTAAAGGCTGTCCCTGAGGCACGGGGGAGATGGAGCTGCTGGAGAAGGGCTGGACCAGCCCTGGGCCCTCCTGAACCTTCCCTGCATGGATTAACTAATCCCGGGTGGCTCCCGGGCCCGGTTTTAACTAATCCCGGGTTTGTCTTGTGGGTCATTCCCAGGCCAGGTTTTAACAAATCCCGGGTTTGTCTCGTGGGTCATTCCTAGGCCAGGTTTTAACAAATCCCGGGTTTGTCTTGTGGGTCATTCCTAGGCCCGGTTTTAACTAATCCCGGGTTTGTCTCCCTGCTGGCTCCCAGGCACACCTGCATGTCTCCCGTTAATTAAGAGGGGGGAAAAAAAAACCTGTGGGAAATAGATTTATAGAAAATTTATAAAACTTGGTTTTAGTTTTATTTTTCTCTTAACAATGTTTGTCCTGTTTCTAAGTTGATATTTCTTAAGGTTTGGATACAGATGCATAACATGTGAGGTTTTTGTTAGGGTTTGAGAGTTTTCTATAAATCTGTTTTCCCACATTTCCCCCTCTCTCTTGAACGGGAAAAACTTTTTTGAAGGTTTTGTTTATTGATTGTTGTGTATAGTGAAGTATATAAGGTATTATTGGCATTGTTACTATAATAATTAATGTATAAAAATTTATTTTGTAAAGTTTTTTGTAGTTAAGGTGTAAAACTATTTTTAAATAATTTGTTAAATTATGATTTATTGTTTGTTTTAATTTTATTTGTTAAATTTTTTACTTTTTGAACTTGTTCCTGAATGGATTTAGAACGGTTAGATAAATTCATATAATATAATTTTTTTAAGTTTTTATAATTATGTCTATGTGTTACTAAAAGAAAACTGGTGGTGGGTTTTTTTGCACGGTTGAATGTTTGATAGTATTCATATTTTTTATGTTATTTATTGCAATAGAAGTAGTATCGATTTTCTTATTTAGTTCATACTTCAATTGGTTTCATTGCTAATGCTACATTTGAGGTAAGTTGAGGTAGAAATAAACTCGATGTAATATTTTTGGCAGGGTTTTAGGGTTTGAAATTGTTATTACAGTTTTAATAATGATGAGTAATTTTTTTTATTTTAATGTTTTTTTTTGGAAAACCGCTGAGGGAGATGTGAAAGGCGGGAGCCCAAAGCTTCGGATGCCAAAACCGAGCCCTGGGCGACTCCGGAGGGTTTGGCACAGAGGGCACGGAGCAGATGGGCTGGCGGCTCCCAGCTGGGGATTTGGGGGTTTTGTGTCCTGGGATGCGCCGGGAGCAGAGGGAGGAGGAGAAGGAGCTGCTGAGCCGGGGCTGCTGCAGGGGTGAGGGGATGGGGGACTGCTCTCCCTAAGGCCAGATCCCGGTGGGACAGAAATATCCCCGGGCTGGAGCACAGGGAATCCCTGGCAGCACCGTGGGCTGCACACCGGGACCCAGACGGGCACCCCGCGAGCAGAGTTTGGCTTTCCAGGGCTCCCAGAGACTTTTCCAGCCTCCTCCTCCTCCCCCTTCCCGAGCAGTCCAGGCCAGATCCCGCTCCCACCTTGGGCTGTGTTCCCAGCACAGGAAGGACCTGGAGCTGCTGGAGAGAGCCCAGAGGAACCCACGGAGCTGCTCCAGGGCTGGAGCCAGGCTGGGAGAGCTGGGGGTGCTGCCCTGGAGAGGAGAAGGCTCCAGGGAGAGCTCAGAGCCCCTGCAGGGCCTGAAGGGGCTCCAGGAGAGCTGCAGAGGGACTGGGGACAAGGCCTGCAGGGACAGGAGCCAGGGAATGGCTCCCAGTGCCAGAGGGCAGGGCTGGATGGGATCTTGGGAATTGGGAATTGTTCCCTGGCAGGGTGGGGAGGGGCTGGGCTGGAATTGCCAGAGCAGCTGGGGCTGCCCCTGGATCCCTGGCAGTGCCCAAGGCCAGGCTGGACACTGGGAGCACCTGGGGCAGGGGGAGGTGTCCCTGCCATGGCAGGGGTGGCGCTGGATGAGGTTTAAATCTCCCTTCCAACCCAAACCATTCCGTCATTCCACAGCTCCACAAAACCACGGGATTTTTGTCCCCCCAACCCTCGGCCCTGACGTCTCATTCCCGCTGCAGCTCCCGCCCAGAGCCGATCCCGGCTGCTCCTGCCCGCTCCGATAAGAGCCCCGTGAACAATGAAAAGGCGAGGAAAAGAGCAATTCCCGTTTTTTGCAGCCAGCCGAGCGCAGCCCCGGCCCTCCCAGCCCCCCTGGCTCAGGCGATCCCGGCGCTGAGATCCCAGCAGGAACCCAGATCCCACCGATCTCGGTCTCTCCCAGGGAAAACCCTGCCCAAAAAGGCTTTGGGATGTTTGAGGAGCCCCATCCCGGCTCCCTCGGCGCTGGGGAAGGGATCAGGGCGCTTTCGGCTCACATTCCCCGGTCGATTTCCAGTGGAAGAGGCAGGACAATGGCGCATTGTGCGCCGGGGAGAGGAAAATGATCTCATGGTGTTTGTGGAAGGAAAGGTTTCAGCTGGAAACGCCCCCGGGCCCGGGGAAACAGCCCCGGTGGAGCCGGCACCGGGAACCTTCTCCAGCCGCTCTTCCCGGAGCGCTCCCGTGGGGAACAGCCGGGGCTCGGCCCCCAGGCCCGGGAGGAGCGCCACGGGTGATTTGGGGACACGGGGACACAGCCCAGGGACCACGAGCCGGCCCCAAAGCGCTTCTGCTTTCGGTGACTCAGGAGGCACAAATCCCCCTGCTCGGGGCCACCGCGGTGTCGCTCGTCCCCGCGGGCACAAAGCCACCTCCCTCCACGGGGACACCAGCCCGGAGGGAGCTGTCCCACGGTTGGATGCACCGGGGCTGCTTTTCCCCTGAGGAGTCTCGGGAAAAGCCGGGGTCGCTCCCAAAGGAGTCCCCGAGGGAGCTGGGGGTGCCTTTGGGAAGCCAGGGCTCTGTCACTGTGCCAGGGCGCTGTCGCCGTGCCAGGGGACGCTCCCTCGACACCGCAGGAGAGGCAGCTGCGGGAGCAAAAAGCCTCTCAACGACCACAGAAAGCAATCGTGGGGTGTTTCCCGTTTTATTTGGCTCCTTAAGCGCCACTTCATTTGCTGGGGTCGGCTTAATTGTGGTCATTAAGGGGGCGAGGGAACGGCTGAGCTCCCCAGGGATGGGCTGGGAAAGGAGAGGAGAGCTCCAGGGGCAGATTTCCCAGAGGGAACATCCTCCAGCCCTACAAGTCATCCTCCTTTCCCCAAATCCTTGCTCCCCGGCGGCTCCTCTCCCTCCCAGCCGCTGCCTCAGTTTCCCCAGCCCCTCACTGTGCTGCAGTTTGGGGGGACCCGGGACTGCCCCCACCCCGAGTTCCAGGAGCAAAAGGATTGGCACAATTGAGGGGAATTTCCAGCGTGGAAAGGGGGTCTGGAGCAGGCGGAGGGAGGGGCCATGTCCCGTCCCTGCAGGGAGGGTGGGCAGCAGGCCCTCAGAGCTGGGGGTGCCCCCTGCTTTAACGGGTTTTGGGGTGCTTTGTGCAAAACCCCACCGGTCCCAGATGTGGGAATGTTCTTCCTGAACTGCTCCGGATGGACCAGCCTGGAAACCCCCACTGGCTCCCCCCAGAAGTTTCTTCCTCCTTGGGGTTTCCCCACAGGCGTCGTCCCAGCCCCAAATTCACCTCGAAAGGTTTTGCACACGAGGCTGCAAAAGGGTTTTTCTCTCCTTTTGAGAGGTGCAGGGAGCATCCAGGCCCAGCCAGGTCACACATCAATGGGATTCTGGAATCACTGATGTTGGAAAACCCCCGATGTTGGAAAATCCCCCCAGACCCTGGTGCTGAACCATTAACCCAGCAGCGGGCTGTCACCGCTCACCCTGCCCCGAGTGCCACATTCTTCAAATATTCCCAGGGATGGGGACTCCAAACCTCCCTGGGCAGCTGTGCCAGGGCCTGAGAAACTTTTCCACGAGGAAATTTTCCCCGCTGTCCACCCTGAGCCTGCCCTGGCCCAGCCTGAGGCCGTTCCCTCTCCTCCTGTCCCTGTTCCCTGGAGCAGAGCCCGACCCCCCCGGCTGTCCCCTCCTGGCAGGAGCTGTGCAGAGCCACAAGGTCCCCCCTGAGCCTCCTTTTCTCCAGGCTGAGCCCCTTCCCAGCTCTCCACAAACACATTAAACCCCGGGAACGTGGGGGTGATGTGTCCAGGCCATGTTTAAGTGGCAGGCAAAGGACAGAGCTGTCATGCCCTAAAGCCAACCCTCACCTGCCTGCCCCTAAAACGGTGCCAGTCCCGTTACTGGAGACCCTCCAGGATCTGTTCTGGTGCTGAGCCACAGCTAATGAACCCTAAAAATGAACAATCAGGAGTATATTAGAGACCCTCACAGGCAGATTTGGATCAACACCGGCTCCCCCTCCCCACAGGCAGGACTCAGCACTGGGGAAAACCCGCAGCAGCCCTTCTCCCCGTGCTGCTGGCCTTTAATTAGGATTATCCCACCCAGGGAGGTGCTTTTTTGCCCCAGCAGCAGGACCCGCTGTTTGCCAGCTCCTGTGTGCCCAACAGGAAGGAGCTCCTGCCCACCTTCCTCGCGGTTGCCATGGAAATGCAAAGCGAGGTTGATTAAGATGCTGCCAAATCCAGGATTTCCAGCTGGAGCCCAGCCTGGAGGGGATGGGAGCAGCCCAGGGGCTGGCTTTGGGGAGAAGCCTTGGAGGGAGACCCAGCCCTGCATGGGATGGACTGAGGAGCCTGGACAAGCGCAGCTGGAAAAGGGTTTTTCCATGAGGAATTAACCCCCCCACAAGCTCCGGGAAGCCGAGTGGGATGCACAGGACGGAATCACCCACCCCAGGAGAGAGGGAAAGGTGTCACGGGCAGGAATCCCCGGGCAGCGGCCCCGCAGCTCCATCCCCCGAGCAGCTGCAGGGCCGGGAGCGGGGCTGTGCCCGGCGGGGCCCCGCGGCGGGGCCGGAGCGGGGACACGGCCGAGCCCGCCGGGAGCGGCCAGAAATAGCCCCGATTTCCATATGTAGGACGGGGCGGCCATGCCAGCGCAGCCACGACCTACTTTCCACCCGCCCGGCGGGGCCCTGCGCTCGCCCGCGGCTGCGGCGGCTCCCGGGGCCGCCCCGGGGCCACCCCCATCCCCCGCGGGGCACCCGCGGCTTCGGCCCCGGCCCGCGGCTCCCGGGGGATGCGCGGCTGCTCCCCCCGGACCCCGGCGGGAAGGGGCGGTGGGCTCGGGGCATCCACGGGGATCCATCCCCGGCTCCCGCCGCCGATCCGGAGCCCTCCAGCTCCTCCACAAAGAGCCCCGCGCCCTCCGCGCTTTACTTTTCATTTTCTAAACCTTGTTGCAACGCTGAGCGGAGAGCCAGGGGCTTTTCAGGCGCCTCTGGGATGCTCCTGCCTTTCAGGGCTGCACAAACCGATTGGTTTCCGTGCGAACACGGCTTTTTCCATGAAGTGGGAAAAAAAAAAAAAAAAATAAAAATAAAGAGACTATCCAACCCTAATCCACGCTGCTAGGAGTCTTCCCTCTCAGGGGCAGCGTCCACCTGCGGGGCTGCATTGGGGATGGCACCGGGAAGTCCCCGAGGAGAGAAATGCCAATATTTATTCCCCAACCTGTTGTTTCCCTCAGCAAATACCCAGGCAGGAAGGAGGCTCCTGCTCTTTCCACAGCAGCAGGGATTTTCAGCAGCCCCAGCCTGCTGTGCAAATGTCCCTTCCTGACACGTTTGCTGTCACTTGTCCCGAGCTGCTCAACGCTCCCGGGGAGTTAAAAATTATTGTTGGAGAGGGAAAACCAAACCCAGCCCTGGCAGCTCGGGGATCCAGCCTGGGAGCAGTGAGGAACAAATAAATGATGGGGGGCTCACTGCACCTGGGGCCTCTTTTCCCAGAGTGGTTCAGGTCGGTGCCAGGCAGCTGAAAGCACCTCAGGAAGTGGCAAAAAGGAGGGACAGAAATGTCCTGCCCTGGCACGGACGGGAAGAGGGAGGAGAAACCTCGTTCTGCTGGGGGGGTCAGGGCAGTGCCCAACACAGCAGCGTCCCTGAGGGGGGACAGGGCCCGGAATGCCAACGGTGGGAATGTCAGATGGACCAGGATCCTGCCAGGGCAATGGGCACCAGGATCCCCACATGGGAATGGGCACCAGGGAATGGGAATGGGCACCAGGATCCCCACATGGGAATGGGCACCAGGGAATGGGAATGGGCACTGGGATCCTGCCAGGGCAATGGGCACCAGGGAATGGGAATGGGCACCAGGATGCCCACATGGGAATGGGCACCAGGATCCTGCCAGGGCAATGGGCACTGGGATCCTGCCAGGGCAATGGGCACCAGGGAATGGGAATGGGCACCAGGATCCCCACATGGGAATGTCAGATCTGTGTCCCTCCAGGTCCCTGTGGCCGTCACCCCCAGCACCCTCTGGCTGCTTCTCCAGCCCTGCTCTTCCTCCCTGGATTTCCCCTCCAGGAATTTTCTTTCCTCTTTTTCCACACCAGCTCTGAGCTGTGCCAGACAAGCCCCAGTTCCCAAAACCTCAGGGCAGGCAGAGCCCAAATCCATGCCCAGCCCTGGATCCTGCACCTCCTCCTCACTCCAGAGCTCGCTCTGCTCCTCATTCAGGTTCTAACTTTTGCCAAAGAGAAAAAAAATAATGAAAAATCACCAAAGCCCTGATTTTTATGCAGGGAAGTGCAAAGCTTGAGCAGGCGAGGCTGACCCTCATGCCCTGCTGCCCGCTGGAGAAACAGCGGATGTTTCCTCTGGAAGATCCTGGGTCAGACAAAGCAGCAGCAAAATTCCCCTGAGCTTCGGGGTTTGGTTGTTCTCCTTCACCTCCCACCCCGTCCTCACCCTGGGTGAGGGGAAGGACCAGTCCCCGCAGGATAAACCCCACTGAGGCACGGGGGGAGTTCAGGTTTGGTGTTTCCCTAATTAGGAGCGAGCAGAGGCGGGCAGGAAGCACCGACCCCGCTGCAAAACCTCGAAAGAAGAAGGAACCCAATTAACTTCTCACTGCCCTTTCAGCTTAGGTCAGAACTGAGCTTGGGATGTGTTTGGAGAGGCACGAGGTCGGGTTTGGGGGGGTTCAGAGCTTGTCCCATCCCCCAGCTGGGCTTGGGGAGCCCAACCCCGGAGCTGTGACCCCGGCTGGGGACAGGAAAACGCTGGGACAGCACGCGAGCCGTGGATGTGGAGTTTGGCTTCTTCTTTTTTTTTTTTTTTTTTTTTTCCCTCTCCTCTAATTGCTGCTGCTATTTTAACAGAGCCAGGCATTTCCTTGCTGATTCGCAAGGCCTATAAATGTTTGATGCCCCCTTCCCTCCACGCTCAGGCAGCAACTTCTGCTGGGGTTTGGGGGAAGAAACGCCTGGATTGGAGCTCCGGGATGGGACAGCGGCTGCAAGGGGAGGATCCAGCCCCGGATCCACATGGAAAGGCCCCATCACACCCCTCTGCTCCTGTCCTCTCCTCCCCCCAGTTCCTAGAAGGAGATCCCACTGCCCAGCCTCCGTGCAATATGGCTTTGTGCTGCAGGAACCTAAATATAGAGCCGAAACCCTCCGGGGGCTTTGCTGCGCTCCGAGGTATTTATAGCTGCAGGCAAACTCCGGCTGGAGCATTGGGAGCAGCTGGAATTGCGCCGAGGAGGGATCCAGCCCTGCCTGCAGCAGGGATTTTGGGGTGCCAGCCCCGATCCCGCTGGTCCCCGGCTGCAGCAGGAACGTGTGGGAATCTCACCTGTGCCAGGGGCAGGTTTGGGCTTTTAAGGCCAAACCCAGAGCAAAGAGGACGAGGCTGAGAGGCTCAGGGCCAGCCCAGCTGCGCCTCCTCGCAAAAATCCAGGCACTCGTTGCTCCAAAAGCATCTCCTGGGAACGGGGAATTCACCCCTCGGAGCATCCAAAGTGGAGCAGGAGGGATGAAATGGTCCCTTCTTGCCAGCCCTCAGTGTCCAGCCCGGCTCCTCTCCCATCCCTGCCCCTCACATCCTGATCTCACCCAGCCCACCGGGAAAACTCCGGCTGGAGGGAGGCCCAGGGGCAGCAGCACCCAATCCAGGGGGGGTGCAGGGATGGGAAGCCAGCTCTGTTTCCCAATCCCACTCCCCTTGCTGCCCTGGAACCCCTGGCAGCATCAGCAGCTGCCTGGCTTGGCCTTGGGAATGTTTTCATCCAGGAGTTTGGGCACTGGGATCAGAGTCAGCCTTGGCCGGAGCTGACACGGGCACTCGGGAATGTCGGAGTGGGATCAGAAGGCAAATCAGCAGGAGAATCCCCTCAGTCGGGTTCCTGGGACTCCCCTGCCTCTGGGATGATCCCAGGCAGACCCTCAGCCTCGGCCCAGGCCAGTGGGACCAGCAGCCAAAAAGCTCCTTGGAAAAAGAAATCCCCAAACCCTCCCAGAAATGAAGGATTTTTACCAAGTCTCGGTCAGAACCTGCACAGAAGAGCCCGCGGGAATGCTCCTCCCGGATCCCTGCCCAGCACAATTCCCAGGTGCTCCAGGGCTGGAAGGGGCTCCCTGAGCAGGCAGCCCCAAAAAGTCCCAGCTCAGCCCCAAACTCCTGTGGTGGCTGGGAGAGAGGACCCTGCGAGCTCCAGCCGCTCCCAGGAATTCCCATTTCCTCTCGGATCCGGGGCTGCTGCCCCTCTGGACACAGGGACATCCCTGTGAGGGACAGTGTCCATCCCTGCCCACCCAGCCAGCCACACTCGATGGAATCCCTCTCTCCTTCCTCCTCCTCCTCCTCCTCCTCCTGGCCGGCTGTCGAAGAGCTCCTGCCGTGGCAAATGAAGGGATTCAGGATGCTCCAGATCCAGGATCTGCTCCCATCCCGGCATCCCAGCCACAGATCCCAGCAGCACCTTCCTGCTCCACCCCGGGCATCACCCTGGTGGCTTTAGGGACATCTGTGGGACACCTGGGGACACCCTGCCAGAGCCTGGCCGTGCAGAGGGCCCAGCCCTCCGAGGTGGAGGAGGATTAATTCATCCCAATTATTATAAATAATTATAAATAACTAATCCCAGTTAAAGGCAGGAGGGCAAAGGGGGAGAAGCAGCTGGGCCACCCCAATTGCAGCACTGGGAAGACCCCAAAATCCAGGGGTCCTGCCCAGCCCTGGGCCCCCCAGCGCTGCAGGAAATGTCCCAGGGCCTCGGGGCACTGCTGGGGTCCAAGGTCACAGGGAGACCCCGGGATCCACTGCCAGAGGCTGATCCCAGGATCCAGATCCCGGGATCCAGGGGAGCCCAGCCCAGCTCCCACCTGCACCAGGTCATGACTGGTAAATGAGGAGAATCGGCTCCTGCAGGGGAAACAAAGCCAAGGAATTCGGTGCATCTGGGATTTCGGAGCCCGGGTGTCCCAGTGGGATGGGATTCCCATATTCCACAGGAGCCTGGGGGGTGAAAAGTTCCCTTGGCTGCTAAACCCCACCCAGGATCCCATTTCATCCCAGTTCCCTGCCCTGGAGCCCCTGACAGACCCCCAATACCCCCATCAGCGCTCTCCCTAATTAACACCAGGGTAATTAACACCTGTCAGCACAGAGGGCACCGACCTGCTGCCGCTGGGGGCTAATTAGAGCTTAATTAGTGCTCATCAGAGCCCCCCCCACACAGCCCGGGCTGGGGGGCACCGAGCTGGGCAAGAAATTGGAATTATGAAATCCTGGATTATTTCTGGAGGAGGAGGATGAGGAGGAGGTGACAAAGGCAGCGGCGGCACCAAAGCCCAAAATCACCCCAAAATCACCCCAAAATCCTCACCACAAAAGGGAACCTCACCCTCGGAGCTGCCTCCAGGGGGTCCCAGCTGCCTGAAACCCCCCATTCCATCCCCAAATCCCTGGCAGCTCTGGGATTTCCCACCGGGCTGGATCCAGGGCTTTGGAGCAGTCCAGGCCACCCCAGGTGCTGCTGCCCCAGCTCGGGCTCCAAACCCTGAGCCCGGCTCCAGGAGATCCCCACATCTCCCTCACCTGGCACTGGAGCCCGAGGGAGAGGGGAAAGGAAAGTGTGGATGATGCCATTCCCCAAAAAACCTCCAAAATGCAGGGAAAAAAAAAAAAAAAACACATTATCCCAGTTTTTTCTGCTTGATTTTCATTGGGTGCATGGAGAAGTTCTGCAAGGACACAACGGCCATTCCCAGCGCCTGGAAAAGTTGTGAGGAGCCCAGATTTGCCTTTAGAAAAGCTGGGAATGGTGGGTTAGCATCAAGTTTGGGGAAGCAAAGCTCCCTGTGTGCTCCCAGACCTGCTGCCTCTGCAGGGAAAGCTGCTTGGGCAGGGACACAAACACAGCAATTTTCTGTTCCCTTCCAGCTTAACTTGCAGAAATGAGAAATAAATAAGATTTTTTTTTTCTCTTTAAATGCCCACTTTGGCCCCAAACTCCCACTCCCTTGCCCCAAAACAGAGCCCTGCGTTGGATTTTTGACATTTGCTGCCTGAGTTTCCCTCCCAACCCCCCAAAAACCTCAGCCAGGCCCCCCCTTCCCTCAGCAGCTCCTGAACCGGCTCCGTTCCCCTCCTCCTCCTCCTCCTCCTCCTCCAGAAAACATCATTTTTTGGCAAACAAACTGTTTTGCCAACAAGTTGTGCTCCGTGCTGCCTGGGAGATGAGGCTTTTCCCAGTTTTCCCAGCTTTTCTCAGCTTTTCCCAGTTTTCCCTGGCTCCAGCCTCCTCCTCCCCACTCCAGGTCTCCCTTTGGGGGGGATTTGCACCCAGGCTCCCCCACACTGAGGTTCTCCCCCTTCTTTCCCTAAAATTATCCCCATTTCTCCACCAGCCGGGGCAGAAGCAGCAGCCCTGAGGTTGCTGCTGTTATTTTTATCTCGAAAGAAAGAGTTTGAGCCGCGGCCAAGCTGTGCTGAGGGAGGAGGGAGAGGCTTTTGTGCGGCCACAGAGATGAAAACACACCCGGCCTCGTGGGCGGGCAGAGGGAACGTCCCAGCCTGTCCCAGTCCATCCCAGCACGTCCCAGTCCATCCCAGCACGTCCCAGTCCATCCCAGTCCATCCCAGTCCATCCCAGCACATCCCAGTCCATCCCAGCCCATCCCAGTCCATCCCAGTCCATCCCAGCCTCTCCCAGTCCATCCCAGTCCATCCCAGCCTGTCCCAGTCCATCCCAGCCCATCCCAGTCCATCCCAGTCCATCTCAGCCTGTCCCAGTCCATCCCAGCCTGTCCCAGTCCATCCCAGTTCATCCCAGTCCATCTCAGCCTGTCCCAGTCCATCCCAGCCTCTCCCAGTCCATCCCAGTCCATCCCAGCCTGTCCCAGTCCATCCCAGCCCATCCCAGTCCATCCCAGTCCATCTCAGCCTGTCCCAGTCCATCCCAGCCTGTCCCAGTCCATCCCAGTCCATCCCAGTCCATCCCAGCACGTCCCAGTCCATCCCAGCACATCCCAGTCCATCCCAGCACATCCCAGCCCGTCCCAGTCCATCCCAGCACGTCCCAGTCCATCCCAGTCCATCCCAGTCCATCCCAGCACATCCCAGTCCATCCCAGCCCATCCCAGTCCATCCCAGTCCATCCCAGCCTCTCCCAGTCCATCCCAGTCCATCCCAGCCTGCCCCAGTCCATCCCAGCCCATCCCAGTCCATCCCAGTCCATCTCAGCCTGTCCTAGTCCATCCCAGCCTGTCCCAGTCCATCCCAGTCCATCCCAGTCCATCTCAGCCTGTCCCAGTCCATCCCAGCCTGTCCCAGTCCATCCCAGCACGTCCCAGCCCATCCCAGTCCATCCCAGCCTGTCCCAGCCCATCCCAGTCCATCCCAGCACGTCCCAGTCCATCCCAGTCCATCCCAGCCCATCCCAGCCCATCCCAGCACGTCCCAGTCCATCCCAGCCCGTCCCAGTCCAGCCTGGAGGGAGCTGGCAGCTGCTCTGGGGTGCTGAGGTGGAAAAGGAGGTTTGGGTCCCCCCACATCGATGCTGTCCCCTCCGTGCAGAGCCACCCTCGGGTTCAATGCTGCCTCAACCAGCCCAGAATTAACTTTTTGGTTTTGAGTCAATTTTAATTTAAAAATCCTTGAAAGAACCAGCTCTAAAAATGCTTTCACCTTCCCACAGCCGCATCCCATTCCTTCCTGACCACAGAAGGCCCCAAAACAGAGTTTGGGGGGGGCAGGTGCTGCACCCCAGGAGGCTCCTCCGCCTGGATCCGGCCACGTCCTCCCCTCCCACCCGGAATTCCCGTCCTGGAGCTGCTCCGGAGCTCACGGAGAGCTCTGCACGAGGAGCTCGGCTTAAATGTCAAATTAATTAATGGCGAGAGAGGGAGGAGTGGCCGCACGAAGCTCCCCGCTCCTGCTCTGCTCCCCCCGGAGCCCGGCCCGGGAAGGACCGCTGGATCCCCCCGGGAGGCAGGGAGGGAACTGGGAATGGCACGGGGGGAAACTGGGAATGGAACAAAACACGGGGGGAAACTGGGAATGGAACAAAACGGGTGGGAAACTGGGAATGGGAATGGCACAGAGCACAGGGGGAAACTGGGAATGGCACAGAGCACGGGGGGAAACTGGGAATGGAACAGAGCACGGGGGGAAACTGGGAATGGAACAAAACACGGGTGGGAAACTGGGAATGGAACAGAGCACGGGGGGAAACTGGGAATGGAACAAAACACGGGGGGAAACTGGGAATGGAACAGAGCACGGGGGGAAACTGGGAATGGAACAAAACACGGGGGGAAACTGGGAATGGAACAGAGCACGGGGGGAAACTGGGAATGGAACAAAGTGCGGGGGGGAAACTGGGAATGACACAAAACTCAGGTGGGAAACTGGGATTGGAACAAAGTGCGGGGGGGAAACTGGGAATGACACAAAACTCAGGTGGGAAACTGGGATTGGAACAAAACACGGGGGGAAAACTGGGAATGGCACAAAACCCAGGTGGAAAACTGGGAATGGCTCAAAACACGGGTGGAAATGCTGGGAATGATACAAAATATGAGTGACAAAACTGGGAATGGTACAAACCCTGAGTGGAAAAGCTGGGAATGCTACAAAACAAGGGGGAGAAGTTGGGAACGGCACAAAACACGGGTAGAAAAGCTGGGAATGGCACAAAACACGGGTGGGAAACTGGGAATAGCACAAATCATGAGTGGGAAAGCTGGGAACGGCACAAAACAAGAGGGAGAAGTTGGGAATGGCACAAAACAAGAGGGAGAAGCTGGGAACGGCACAAAACAAGAGGGAGAAGCTGGGAATGGCACAAAACAAGAGGGAGAAGTTGGGAACGGCACAAAACAAGAGGGAGAAGCTGGGAATGGCACAGGGCACGGGAAAGGCTCCGCTCCTCCCTCCACACCCGGGCGGTGGCTCCGGAGCCAGGCAGGGACCAGCGGGGCCGAGGTGACACCGAGCAGGGCCAGAAATCCTTCTCCAGCAGCTCCCGAGCCAAGGGGGCCTCGGGCTGCCTGGGGAGGATGAGGAGGGAAGGGAGGATGCAGGGAGCACATCCCCGCGCTCCCAGGAGAGGCCCAGCCACGTTTCCAGGGGGGTTGTCCCTCCAAATCCCCGCTCCCCGTCCCCGGAGCACCGAGAGCGCCGGGGCTGAGGCTGCAGGAGCAGAACAGCGGCAAAGCCGCACCCAGAGCCGGGCAGGAGGCGAGGCTGGGACCGGCCCCAGCTCCTGGGGAGCCGGGAGGGACCGGGACACGGGGACAGAGCCCACCAGGGCTGGGTTAAAGCCTCCGAGGGCTCGGGAAGGGAGGAGCTCCCGGTTCCCAGGGCCCCGCCGGGCCCGGCAGGGTTTGGTACCCGGCTCACGTTCCCGGGACCGGCATTCCCCAGCCCCCGCTGCCGTCTCCCGGGGCTGCCGCACATCTCCCGGGGGAAAGGAGCCCTGGGGACACCGGGCACGTCACGGCCACAGCTCCCAAGCCACGCACCGGCCGGGGTAGGAGGTGACGGTGGCCAGAGGACCCTGCACCCCTTAGGGACCCATTCTTTTATTTATTGATATTTTTTTTTCCCTCAGTTTCTCCATGAAAGAGGAAGGAGCTGGGGTTGAGCACGGCTGGACTGGGAGAGCTGGGCTGTCCCTACAAACGGAGCTGGGCTGGACCCCGTGTGACTCCAGCTCACACCAGGGAGCTCCAGCCCACCCCTGGGGGCCGGGCTGAGCCCGGCAAACCCATTACACCAAACCCAGAGCACCCCCAAACCCCAGAGCACCCCCAAAGCTCAGCAGAGACCCTGCCCCTGGCCCCGAGGCCAGGCTGGAAACCAGGGAGCCCAAAACACTGGAAATCATCACGGGAATGAGGGTGTCCTGTGAACCCCCAGCCTGCTGGGACCCGGAGCTGTGGGGAGGCTGAACCATCCCCAGATCCCTGTGGGGAAGGGGGTGCTTCACCCCAAAACCCTGCAGGGCCTCTCTGGGTGCTGTGTCCCTCATTATCCCTCTGGACTGAGCCAAGGGAGGATCTGGGGGGATGGCAGGGAGCAAGGGAAGCCCTTCCACAGTGAAACAAGGAGTAAATCCAGAGCATCCCCCGGTCTGCTGCACGGGGAGCCAGGACCTGGCCGGCCCCAGGGCCACCCCAGCAATGCTCCAGGCACCTGGGAAAGGTCAGGGCCAATCAGCGCTCTCGGTAATTAAGGTGATGAGTTGATCCCTAAGCTGGGCTCCGACAGCCACAGCAAAGCAGCCTGACCGCCACCGTGGGGACCCCAGAGCCGGGGGTGGCACTCAGGGCTGGCTGCACCCACCCCCTGCACGGAGGGGAGCCCCTCCTGGGAATCTGGGGTGTCCCACGGGGGCCGAGCCCGTCCCTGCCCCGGGAAGGGCTGGTGCAGGAGCCTGGGTCTCCTCTCTCTGCGTGGTCCATATCCAGCTCCAAAGGGGACCAGGGATGAGCTCGTGAGCCTTGGGAAATCACAGCCAAACCCAAACCCAAACCCGTCTGCGGCAGGGTTGGGAAAACCCCTCTGCCAGCGGTGGGGCTCGCCAGGAGAAGCAGCCCCTGTCCCCCAGCTCTCCCACGCTGGCACATAAAGGGTTACAGGGACTGATCCCAGGGGGATCCATCCCAGCTTCCCCAAAGGCCGGGCCGAGAGGGGTCAGGGACTGCAGGAGATCAAAGGGAGGCATCGGGTCCCGGGGAGTGTCACAGCCACGCCAGGGCCCCGTCCCTGTCCCCGTTCCCGTCCCCAGGGGCTCAGCCCCGGGAGCTCGCCGTGCCTGCGGGGCTGCTGTCGCTCATCCCGGCTCCTCTGAGCAGCCAGGACCGCTCCGGGCGCTGCACGGCCCAGGATCCGGCGCTGGGGGAACAGGGATCCCCAAATCCATCCCCATCCCATGGTCACGGATGTGCCTGAGCTTCCCTCGCGGTGGCCCAGGGGAGGAGCTGAGTCTGTCCAAGGAGAACGAAGCATTGAGGAGGGAAGAGAAGGGGAGAGGAGAGGCCTGGATCCCATCCAGGTGGAGGCAGCAGCTCCTCCAGCCCTTGGGAGCATCCCACATCCCATCACCTCCAGGCCGGCGCTGAACGACCCCACAGCCTCTCCCGAGCGGCCACATCCCCCAGGAAACGCCAACAGCAGCCAGCAGCTCCAACTCCCCAAAAGCAAAGGGGAAAAGCTCATCTGGGGGGGGATGAGCAGCCCCAGAGCCGCCCCCACACTGCCAGGGGTGCTGGGGACACCGGCACAGCCGCACTCACCGCTCAGCACCGCGGCCACCGGGCGCGGAGGGAGCTCCCAGCGGGGCAGAGCCGTCCCTGGATCCACGGCAGCGGGAATATCGGGCTGGGTGAAGCGCCCTTGGATCCAGCGGCCGTGCAAATTCGCCAGAGGCGCTGGAGGAGTGTCTCAGGTCCCCTCAGAGACGCTCAAGTTGTGTCTCTGCTCCAGAGGGGCAGAGCCGCTGCTGGGAGGGCCGGGAGAACGCCCCTGGTGCAGAAATGGGGGAGCCAGCCCGGAGCACCCCCAAAGCAGAGCCCCGGGAGGAGGGGGATGAGCTCCGGGTGATTCAGTGCAGCAGCCAGGCCCTGGGGCTTCTTCCCCTCTTCAAGAGGAGGAGGAGCAGCCTTCCTCCCCACCACCCTGTCCCGTTGCTCGCGGGCTGGGAGGGAAAAGCATCCTCGGGCTCCTTCCCGGAGAGCATCCCCCAAAAAGCAGCGCCCCGATCCCCCAAAACTCCAACGCCCGGCTCGGGGCAGGGAGCAGGCGGGGCAGGGAGGTTCCCACGGAGCCCAGGATCCCTTGGATCCACGGATCCCGGGGGGAGCAGCAGCTTTGGAAGCGCCACGAGCACGCCCGGCCCCTTCTCCTCCGGCCGCATGGAAGGGGAAGAGCGGGCGCTGCGGGCGCAGCCCCGGCTGCATCGGCCGCCCCCCGCCCCATCGGGGGCTGGGGATGCAGGCGGGGAGGGGGAGGCGGACGGGAGGCTTGAGGGGGGGGGCAAGTTCCTGCTGCCCCCGAGCAGCAGCGGGGGGGTTCCTCCCTCTCCGCCCCTCAGGGTGGTTTTTAAGGCGTGCTTCCCTACGACCTTCAAACGGCAGCTGCCCGCAGCCCCCTCCCCACGGCCGCCACCCTGCCCGGCAGCGCCCGGGGGGTCGCAGGGGAGGGGACAGCCCCGGGGGCAGCGCCTGCCGGGCTCGGGGGGGCTCTGCGGGCACCGAGGGGCTGCGTGGGGCAGGCTGCGGGGCGCGGAGCCCCTCGGGAGCTGGGGGACCCCGCAGCGGGGTGCGGGTCCCGGAGACCCCGCAAGCCGGATCCCGATCCCCGGGGGTGCCGCCCCCCGCCCGCTGCCGCTGCCAGACCCCGCACGGTGCCGGTCCCGCGCCCCCCGCCCGCTGCCGAGCCACGCACGGTACCGAGGCCGGTTCCGGAGCGGCGCCGCTGCCCGGGGCCGGCCCGTGCGCGGAACCGCTGCCACCGCGCACACACCCCCGTCCCCCGCGGTACCGATCTGCGCGCGGTGCCGGGGCCGGTCCCGCCCCGCTGCCCACGGCAGCTCATCCGCGGGGCCGGGGCCGCCCGCTGCCGGTGCCCGCTGCCCCCTCCCGCTGCCGGTGCCCGCTGCCCCCTCCCGCTGCCGGTGCCCGCCGACCCCTCCCGGTGCCGGTCCCCGCCGACCCCTCCCGGTGCCGGTGCCCGCTGACCCCTCCCGGTGCCGGTGCCCGCCGACCCCTCCCGGTGCCGGTGCCCGCTGCCCCCCGCCCTGCGCCGGTCCCCGCCGCCCCCTCCCGGTGCCGGTGCCGATCCCTCCCCTCACGCCCCGCTCGGTGCCGGTCCCGCTGGCGGTGCCGGCGTCCCCCGGCCCGCGCCCCCCGCCCGGTGCCCCCGCACTCACCAGCGCGGCGCGGGCGCTGAGCAGCAGCAGCAGCAGCAGCAGCGGGAGGCTCCGCAGCCCCCGGGGCGCCGGCGGCGGCACCTCCCCGGGCATCTTCCTGCCGCAAGGACGCTGCCGGCGGCGGCGGGAGGCGGCGGGAGGCGGCGGCGGGGGCGGGGAAGGGCCTTTGTTGCCGCCGCCCGCGGGAGGCGGGCGGTGGGTGCGGGCGCTGGGTGCGGGGCCGCCGCCGCCGCCGCCGCCGCCGCGCCGCCCTCCCGGCCCCGCCGCGCCCCCCCCGCGCCGCCGCCGCCGCCCCGCCCCGGCCCCGCACGGCCGCGGCCCGGGGACAGCGGGAGGGGGCGGCAGGGGACGGGGGGGGGGACGGGGGAGGAGCCTGGGGGGGACCGAGGGGGGCTGGGGGAGATTGAGGGGTCCTGGAGTGGACGGGGGGGGGAGTTTGGGGGAGACTTGGGACAGATGGGGAGGACCTGGGGGAGATGGGAGGGGTCTGGGGCAGACGGGGGGACCCCGGGGAGGGTGGGGGGGGGACCTTGGGGGACAGATGGAGGGGGGGGGGTCTGGGAAAATGGAGAGGACCCTCGGGTGGGGGACATGTGGGGGACATGTGGGGCAGGCTGGGGGAGCCGGGGATAGATGGGGGCAACGTGGGGGGGGGATGAGGGAGACCACGGGGACATTTGGGAGGGGTCTGGGGCAGACTGGGGGACCTTGGGGTTGGTGAGAGCAGAACTGGGGGGCGTAAGGGGGGATTGGGGTGGATTAGGTGGGCCGTGGGTTAAATGGGAAGGCACAGGGGGGGACCTGGGGCAGACTGGGGGGCGACCAGGGACAGATGGGGAGGGATTGGGGCAGGTGGAGGGGGCTGGGGTAGGTGGGGTGCACTGGAAAGGGTAAAGGAGTGCACTGGGGCAAACTGGGGGCAGCCCGGGGTGTGTGGGGGGGGATCTGGGGCAGACTGGGGAGATCCAGGGGGAGATCGGAGGGTCTGGGGGCACCCAGGATTAGCTGGGAGGAGCCCAAGGTGGTGTTTGGGACACCTGGGGGGTACCCAGGGATGGATGGGAGGGGAAAATCTTCGGGCATTCCGGGAATCACTCCCGGGCCGACAGCTGAACCAGCCTCAGTTTCCCCGCTCACAAGCCCGGGGTGGCAGTGGGATCGGAGGGCGGGGCCGTGACGGTGACCTCCACACAGCTGCCAGGTGTCCCTGGAGTGGCTCCGCTCTGAGCTCGGGGCTCTGGTCACCCCTGGGGGTGGCGTGGCTGCGGCTGAGCTGGGATGGGATGGGAATGAGCCATTTCCACACGCGTGGGATTCCTCCTTTCCCGTCACGGGCCTAAGAATAGACTCGGACTCTCCTAAACCCCCTCATTTACCTCCAAAATACAGCCCGGGAGGGGCTCGGGGGGCGGGGGGGGGTACTGGGACAAAGGAGGGAAAATCAGCCAAATTCAGCCAAAAACGGAGCTGAACCTCGGGCTGGGGGAGCAGGAACTCGGCTCCCCAAAAATCCCCACCTGAGGATCCTCCCAGTGCCCCGGGATTGGGAACTCAGGGAACACCCGAGGGGAGTGGGAAACATCGGGGGGGCTCTGGGGAGCCCCTCCCGAGTGACTCCATCGGGCTTTAATTGTCCTGTAATTAGCAGAATCCAAACCAAGCAAAACCCAGGGAAAGGTGGGGAGGGGTCCCCGGGGCAGGGGGTGCAAAGGGGTCCCGGGGGCATCCCAGGGACACCGGGTGGCGTCCCGGGGGGGATCCCCAGGACACTGGGGTGGCCCCGGAGCAGGGGGGTCCCAGAGAGGGGGGCCCGGGGGCTTCGCTGGGGCCATGGGGGGGCCGGGGACAGGAGGTGGCTTTGGGGTGGGGCAGTCCCAGGGACACTGGGGATGGGGCTCAGGGACAGTGGGGGAGGTCTCAGGGACACCGAGGACACCCGGGCCGGGGGTGTCACAAAGCAGTGGGGTCCCGGGGACACAGGTGGGTCCCATGCAGGGCGGGGGGATCGTGGAGCAGGGGGCCGCCGGTGCCGGGGAGGTCCCAGGGACGGGGATCCCGGTGCCGGGATGTCCCCAGGCAGGGCTGCTGTCCCCAGGCAGGGCTGATGTCCCCAGGCAGGGGGTCCCAGTGCCGGGGAGGTCCCAGGGACGGGGATCCCGGTGCCGGGATGTCCCCAGGCAGGGGGTCCCGGTGCCGGGTGTCCCCAGGCAGGGGATCCCGGTGCCGGGTGTCCCCAGGCAGGGCTGTTGTCCCCAGGCAGGGGGTCCCGGTGCCGGGTGTCCCCAGGCAGGGCTGCTGTCCCCCAGTGTCCCCTCGCCGCCCGGGCCGGGCGCGTTGCTGGGGCTGCACCGCCCCGCCGTGGCCGCCGCCACCCCTGCAGGGACCGGGCCAGGGCCGCAGGGTCCCCGCGGGTCCCCAGCGAGGGGTGGCACCCCAGGGGTGGTCCCTGAAGGGTGGCGGGGGTTTGTCGGACCCCACAGGAGGAGCCGGGGGCGGGCGGAGGGCGCTGCCACCGGGGCCTTGTCCCCCTGCGGCCGCGGCGACAGCGGCAGCTCCGGTCCCCTCGTGTCCCCTCGGTACTGGGCACAACTGTGATGGGACAAGGGGTGGCACAGGGGATCCCGGCTGAGGTGACAGGTCCCGGCTGAGGTGACAGGTCCCTTCACATCCCTTCTCCAGCAGCAATCACCAGCCGTGCTCAGGAGGGACCGAGGCACGGCCAGCACGGAGCCCCCGTGTCCTTCCCGGGCCGTGTCCCCTCTGTCACCGGGCAGGGCCAGGGGCTCCGGGTGAGAGCCGATCCCATTCCCGAACACCTCGGGGTGGGAAGAGTGCCCAGGGCTGGCCCCGGACCCGCAGGAGTCTGGGGGAGCAAACACAGAGCCTGGGCAGGCTCCCCTTCCTCTCCAGCCTGAATGGAGCGCTCAGTGCTGAATTCAACATTAAAAAATAGATTTCTCTCCCTTGTTTTCACCACGTTTGTCCCCAGACCTGCAGCTGACTGAGCTCCACAGGCACCTCCAGATAAATGAAGCGGTGAAGAGCTCAGACACCCAAAGAGCTCAGAGACACCCAAAGAGCTCCAAAACCCCAAAGTTCCAGTGCCCATGCCCCGGTGGCTGGGGGTGGTGCTGGGGCACAGGGTGGCCTCAAACGCTGGGCAGAAATGGAGTCAAACCCCAAATCTGCTGAATTTAACACCAGTCAGGGGAAAGGTCAGTCCCAGTACAGGGTCCCACATTAATCCCAGAGTGGGAACAGATCAATCCCAGAGTGGGGTCCCAGGTTAATCCCAGTGTGGGGTCCCAGATCAATCCCAGTGTGGGGTCCCAGGGGTGCTGGCCCAGCTGAGGGGTGGGAATGAGGTGTGGGAAGAGTCCAGGCTTCAAACCCCACACTTTCCACGTGCTAAGCCAAAGTAATTTCCTGTAAAATGGGCATTTTCTTGCCCTCCATCACTTGGCCACACGTGACCCTGCCTCCACAAGTTCCCAGATTCATCAGCGTTCCCCAAATGTCCCTCTGGAAAAGGGATTTAAAATGCAGCAAAGTGCAGCAAAGGGATAGGGAAGGTCCTGGATGCTGCAATGGGAGAAACTGGTGGGAAGGAGAGGCTGATTTTGGGGCTCTGTTCACACAGGGAAAGAAGTGGAGAGCTGGAGCTTCCCTAAATAGGGAACTGGGGGAGTAAGGGAGACCAGGACATCATGGGGGCAGCAGGGGGGAGTGAGTGGGGGTAGAACCATCAGCTCTGTGGCACAGCCTGGGGAAGCACCAGGGAACAATTCCCAATTCCCAAGATCCCATCCAGCCCTGCCCTCTGGCACTGGGAGCCATTCCCTGGCTCCTGTCCCTGCAGGCCTTGTCCCCAGTCCCTCTGCAGCTCTCCTGGAGCCCCTTCAGGCCCTGCAGGGGCTCTGAGCTCTCCCTGGAGCTTCTCCTCTCCAGGGCAGCACCCCCAGCTCTCCCAGCCTGGCTCCAGCCCTGGAGCAGCTCCGTGGGTTCCTCTGGGCTCTCTCCAGCAGCTCCAAATCCTTGATTCTGGGGGCTCCAGGGCTGGGGCAGCTCTGCAGGTGGGGTCTCAGGAGAATCCCCCATCCCTGTGCCCTGGGGAGCCTGGTCAGGATGGGCTCCCAATCCTCCACTTCAAAATCATCTCTGGGTGTTTCTTCTCCCCAAAAAACGGCAGCTCGGCTCCCTCCTTCAGCACATCAGAGTCACAAAGACAGAAATAAAGTCATTAAAAATGCCCCTTTCCCTGCTCTCCATCCACAGCTCCAGCCTGTCCCTGTGTCCTGCTCCCACACTGAAGCTCCAAACTCAAATTTAGCATTCCATGAACAGCACAGCCCCAGCTCTTCCCCGTGTCCTGCCGCTGGATTGAGGCTCCAATTCCATGGAAAACACAGCCCCAGCTCTTCCCTGTGTCCTGCCCCTGGATTGCAGCTCCAATTCCATGGAAATCACAGCCCCAGCTCTGCCCATGTCCTGCCCCAGGACTGAAGCTCCAATTCCATGGAAATCACAGCCCCAGCTCTTCCCTGTGTCCTGCTGCTGGATTGCAGCTCCAATTCCATGAACAGCAGAGCTCCAGCCCTTCCCTGTGTCCTGCTCCTGCCCCTGGAGTGAAGCTCCAAATTCCAATTCTCCATGAAAAGCACAGCCCCAGCTCTTCCCTGTGTCCTGCTCCCACGCTGAAGCTCCAAATTCCAATTCAAGGACTCCTCCAAGCCTTCCTGTGCCCTGGTCCTCCAGCAAAGCAGAGCCCCAGCTCTCCTCATGTCCTGCCCCTGGATTGCAGCTCCAATTCCATGGGAATCACAGCCCCAGCTCTCCCCATGTCCTGCCCCTGGATTGCAGCTCCAATTCCATGGAAATCACAGCCCCAGCTCTCCCCATGTCCTGCCCCTGGATTGCAGCTCCAATTCCATGGGAATCACAGCCCCAGCTCTCCCCATGTCCTGCCCCTGGATTGCAGCTCCAATTCCATGGAAATCACAGCCCCAGCTCTCCCCATGTCCTGCCCCTGGATTGCAGCTCCAATTCCATGGAAATCACAGCCCCAGCTCTCCCCATGGCCTGCCCCAGGACTGAAGCTCCAATTCCATGGGAATCACAGCCCCAGCTCTTCCCTGTGTCCTGCTGCTGGATTGCAGCTCCAATTCCATGAACAGCAGAGCTCCAGCCCTTCCCTGTGTCCTGCTCCTGCCCCTGGAGTGAAGCTCCAAATTCCAATTCTCCATGAAAAGCACAGCCCCAGCCCTTCCCTGTGTCCTGCTCCTGCCCCTGGAGTGAAGCTCCAAATTCCAATTCTCCATGAAAAGCACAGCCCCAGCTCTTCCCTGTGTCCTGCTCCCACACTGAAGCTCCAAATTCCAATTCAAGGACTCCTCCAAGCCTTCCTGTGCCCTGGTCCTCCAGCAAAGCAGAGCCCCAGCTCTCCTCATGTCCTGCCCCTGGATTGCAGCTCCAATTCCATGGGAATCACAGCCCCAGCTCTCCCCATGGCCTGCCCCAGGACTGAGGCTCCAATTCCATGGGAATCACAGCCCCAGCTCTTCCCTGTGTCCTGCCCTTGGATTGCAGCTCCAATTCCATGGGAATCACAGCCCCAGCTCTTCCCTGTGTCCTGTCTCTGGATTGCAGCTCCAATTCCATGGAAATCACAGCTCCAGCCCTTCCCTGTGTCCTGCTCCTGCCCCTGCAGTGAAGCTCCAAATTCCAATTCCATGGGAATCCCAGCCCCAGCTCTTCCCCGTGTCCCCTGGACTGAGGCTCCAAACTCCCAACAAACGATTCCATGAAAGCCGGGGCCAGATTCCAAAGTTCTGTATTTTTCAAAATAAAGATCACACGTTGTTTAGAGACAATCTACACAAGAGTTACAAAAAATAGTCGCCCAGGCAGAAGCATACACAGGTTTGTTAATTATACACATATGGTTACAAGTGTGCTTGCAAAAAAGTTCATTGGAAATATACACAAGGCTCTGTAAATGTACACCGTGTAGTGTTACAATTCTATATTCAAACGAGGAAAATTGACAGTATGTTACATTCACTTACAAGTAGACAAAATGCAAAATACAGTTCATCTTCTGTACAAAAAAGGGGGAGGTGATTCACACTTTACAAGGTGAAAAGGGGCTCTGATTGTAAGGAAAACTAGGAGGGGGCTGTACTTTTGCACTTTTTGTTTCTTACTGTCACAAAAGAAGCAAAACATTACTTTGTAAGATTCAAAAAAACACTATTTGGAACTGAATCAGGTCTGTAGAACATTTAGAAAGGATCTCTACCGTCCAACTAGGTGACAAATAAAACCAAGCAGTTTATTTTTCTTCCTTTTTTGTTTTTAAACATTAACTAGGCTGTATAAAGAGAACATTTCCTTCAAAAGAAAAAATTTACTTCTGGTTGAAATTACAATTTACAATATACAACACTATATGCTACGACCATAAAAGGTGTGAATATACACTGAAATGCACAGGTTTTGCTAAATTCTTTTTTTTTTCCTGTTTTCTTACCAAAAAACGGGTTTTATGTCGATTCAAACTTCTCCACATTTACATTACAGAGGTTTACAAATGTACAATTGTACAGTCAGAAGTATGTTCCACTACTAGGGTACATTATAGATACAGATCAGACATCAAAACAAGAAAATACTACAAATTTTTATATATGTAAAGTCTACACCAAGTATACACTATATATTTATAGAAGCAAGACCAAAAGCCGAGTTGGATTTTTTTGTTTTTCCTCATGCTAAATAATCAAATTGTGTCTCTCCAGGTGAACAGAGGAGTGGGCATAAAAAAATCCCAAAAATCCTCCACTTTTAGATCATCTCTGGGTGTTTTCTTAAAACGCCAGCTAAGCTCCCTCCTTCAGCATGTCAGTCACAAATAAAATAGAAATAAAGCCATTAAAAAGTCCCAAAAACTGAATTTTGGTGTCTTTGTTTAAAACCAAACGTTAGCAAGTTGAATTTTTCTCTTTTTAGTATTTCTACCTTCAGTGGTGTCACTGAACTAAAATTCCAACTTCTCGCTGATTTCTGAGCTAAAAGGAGGAAAAAAAAAACCCCAAAAAAAGGTATTTGCAAAAAAGGATGAATTAAAAACGGGTTTTTTTTTTTCCTGTTTTGTCCGTTTGTTGTCTTCGAACCAACCACCCTGAAAGCCTCCACATTTGGAATATAGATACAACAGTGAACAAAAATGTGGCCTTCCATGTACATCTGAGACCTATGTACAAGAATTCTATACACCAGTAAAACAGCAGGGCAATTAGTTAATTAAAAAAAATAATTAGTACATGTTATGCATAATAAAATTAAAGAAATTTACAAAGGCTTCTCTTTTTTTTTTTTTTGTGTTTTTTTTTTTCTGCTTTTCTTTGTTTGGTTGGGTTTTTTTTTTTTTTTTTTTGTGGGTTTTGTTTGTTGGTGTTTTTTTTTATAGCAACCGTGGTGGGTGGTGGGGGTGGGTTTGGGGTGGATTCCTGGGATCCTGGAGTGCCTCTGGAGCGGCCCCTGCTCAGATGATGCCGTTGGGGGGGCCGCAGATGGGCCCCAAATCCACGCCGTTCTTCATGTAGTACTTCTCCAGCTTGGCCAGGATGTGCTTCCCGTAGGTGTACTTGCGCAGCGTGGCGATGTGGGGCCGGATCTGGGGCAAGGAGCAAAAAGGGGATTTAGGAACCTCAGCGTGCCCCACCCATCCCCCGGGCAAACGAACTCCCCCAGGCCCCGGGGGCTCTGCTGGGGCTGATGCCTCTGGTTTAGAGTTTCTGTTTTTCAGGTTCTGCTTTGGTGTGTGGGTCTGGAGCTCTGTGCACAGAGCAGGGACACAAAACAATTCCTGCTCCAGCTGGGGAACAAATGATCCAAAGCTCAGCCCAGGAGCACAAACAGCGTGGGCTGGAGAGAGAAAAACAAGCAGGATGGGAGTGCCTGGGCTAAAGCTGGAATGGGACAATGAACTGCAAGGTGCAAATGGAGCAGAGCTGATCCCAGTGAGAGCCCCCGGGAGCGCTCGTGCATTTTGGGACCATTTTGGTTCCTCTTGGGTGCAGCCCTGGCTGGGCTCTGGTGCTGCCCAAGGTGGATCCATGGAGGAGATCCTTTAATAAATCCCTGCTTTATTCTTCAGCTCAGCCTGGTCTCTGTCCTAGCTCAGCCTTCTCAAGGCATCAGCATCACACAATTCCTGGGAATCCAGGCCGTGCTCCCCAGTTCCCAGTGGGATTCTGCACAAGGCAAGCACGGGGGACTGAACTGAATGGATTCCCAGTGCCAGAGGGCAGGGCTGGATGGGATCTTGGGAACTGGGAATTGTTCCCTGGCAGGGTGGGCAGGGGCTGGGCTGGAATTGCCAGAGCAGCTGAGGCTGCCCCTGGATCCCTGGCAGTGCCCAAGGCCAGGCTGGACACTGGGGCTGGGAGCACCTGGGGCAGTGGGAGGTGTCCCTGCCATGGGCAGGGGTGGCCCTGGGTGGGATTTAAGGATTCTCCAACCCAAACCCTTCCAGAATTCCATGATTTCACTATTTTCTCCTCTCCAAGAGGGAACAGCCTGTGGATGTCCAGCATTCCCTGCTCCAAGGGTGGCCACATCCCACCACTGCCTATAAGCAGAACTCCTGGCTCAGCAGCTCAGTCCCTCACACTCCTGTCCCACTCCAGGGACCCACATTCCCAAACCACAAATCCCACCTGGCTCCCCACTCCCAGCAGGAATGACTCCTGTGCCCAGCAGGAGCAGAGAAGCTCCAATTCCAACCATTCCTTCTCTGCCCAGCTTCATCCCTTTCACGTTCTCCCTTTACTGACACAATTGTTAAAATCACTTTTCAATTTTATTTTTCAAAATAAAAACTTAAATAAAATCCCATTTTTAACCCCATGCCAACCTGCTGTTTTCCACAATCACCAGCCATTCCCCCAGCCCCTGGCTCCATTTTTCCAGGCTTTCCTGCAGCCTGGGATCACAGCTGAAATCACATTCACTCAGGCCCACTTAGCTGTCAACCCTGAGCTATTTTTGACAGCCCCACTGATAATCTAATTTGCATTTTATTCCAAAGGCTTTGCTTCGTGGGAAAAAGAAAGTAAGAAATGTCAGGAACAATAATTTGTTTTGCTTTTTTTCAATACACAACTCTGTTATGGATTAACAAATCCAGGGCCCTTCTGCCACAGATAAATTGGGTGTATCCCTTGCCAGATATCTTTATTTAATTATCTTTAGCATTTCTTGTGGACTAAAACAGATTTGGGGTTAAAAGAATGACTCTGAGTGGCTCCTAAACCTAAGAATTAACACCCCCGAGGATTATTCCAGCTGTTTGTGTTGATTCAGTGCATGTGGAGGTCAAAGCAGCTCCCTCACACAAATTCCCATTTCTAACAGAAAAACCAGTCTGGTTTAGTCAAGGATGCTTAAATATAATAATAAAAATGCTTCCTTAGCATTTGAATACCTGACATTGTTGAAAATCAATAAATCTCACCTATTCCATGCCTGGATTTCATTTCTCTGGCTGTACCTGGGCTTTTTCATCAAGTAACCCCAACAAATGTCACTGGAGGAAATTAAATCCCCTCAGCCCCACCCCCCTTTAAAGCCTGTTATTCCCCATCCATTGCCATTCTAGAGCCCTGCAAATGTGACCTTTAAAAGCAGGAAAATGAAGATATTCCATTTTCCAGAGCTCCCTGCCCTTGGAGCAGCAGGCACAGGGCGCTGGGGATGGCAGCAAGGCAGGTTTCATTCCAAATGTTTTCATTTTGGATAAATCTGGACTCCTGGGGTGGCTGTGCACTCAAACACTGCAGGGTAATGCTGAACCATGCACGTTTGGGATAGCAGGAGGATTTTTCTCCATGGAAAGGGTGCTCAGGCCTTGGAACTGCCTGGGAGTTTGGAGTGCCTATCCCTGGAGGTGTCCAAGGAATTCCTGGAGGTGGCACTCAGGGCTCTGGTGGGGACACAGAGGGGATGGGACACAGGCTGCACTCGGGGGCCTTGGAGGGCTTTTCCAGCCCCAGGGGTCCCAGGATTCTGGGAAGTGTCACATCAAACTCGTTAAGAGTGAGAAACAGAGGAGTTGATTAATGGCTGTGGGCTCGGAGGTGGCACCAGCACGGTGGCACCAGGCAAGGCCAGCGGCCTTGGGAGGGACATGGAGGGGCTGGCAGCCACAGGCACAGGGACACAGAGGGACACAGCCTGAGTGACACAGCTACAGGCACAGGGACACGGGGACACAGTCACAGGGATACACAGGGACACGGCAGGGGGACACAGCCCACAGGGACACAGAGGGACACAAGCAGCAGGGACAGAGGAGCACAGGCAGGAGGACACAGAGGGACACAAGCAGCAGGGACACAGCCCACAGGGACAGAGAGGGACAGCTTGCAGGGACACAGGCAGGGGGACAAACTGGGACACAGGCAGGGGGGCATAGGCCACAGGGACACAGAGCCAGAGGACACAGAGGGACAGAGATGGGGACACAGGCAGGGGACACAGCCCCAGGGACACAGAGGGACAGAGATGGGGACACAGGCAGGGGACACAGCCCCAGGGACACAGAGGGACAGAGATGGGGACACAGCCCCAGGGACACAGAGGGACAGAGATGGGGACACAGGCAGGGGGCACAGCCCCAGGCCGGGGTGGCTCCCAGGAGCTGCTCCCATGTCCCAGCCCCAGGAGCTGCAGGCCCCGGCCGGCGCTGGCAGGAGCGCGGCGCCTGCTCCGTGCAGAACTGGGTCACTGGGACACGGGCACTGCTGCCAGCTGCAGCTCAGCCCCAGGGCCGGCTCCGTATTCCTCCAGAAAGCTGGAGAGGGATTTGTGACACGGGAATGGAGTGACAGGACACAGGGAACGGCTGCACTCGGACAGAGGGCAGGGACGGATGGGACACTGGGATGGAACTGCTCCCTGCGCCCCCAACAGCAGCAGCACCTGGAGCTGCTGGAAGAGTCCCAGAGGAATCCACGGAGCTGCTCCAGGGCTGGAGCCCCTCTGGAGCCAGGCTGGGAGAGCTGGGGGTGCTCCCCTGGAGAGGAGAAGGCTCCAGGCAGAGCTCAGAGCCCCTGCAGGGCCTGAAGGGGCTCCAGGAGAGCTGCAGAGGGACTGGGGACAAGGCCTGCAGGGACAGGAGCCAGGGAATGGCTCCCAGTGCCAGAGGGCAGGGCTGGATGGGATCTTGGGAATTGGGAATTGTTCCCTGGCAGGGTGGGCAGGGGCTGGGCTGGAATTGCCAGAGCAGCTGGGGCTGCCCCTGGATCCCTGGCAGTGCCCAAGGCCAGGCTGGAGCAGCCTGGGGCAGTGAAGTGTCCCTGGGGTGGAAGAGGATGAGTTCTGAGGTCCCTTCCAGCCCAAACCCTTCCGCAATTCCCACCTTGCAGCTGCTCTGCCATCATTCCCCCCACGCCCAGCGTGGCAGTGCCAGGCTGTCCCCCCCAGCCCACAGCTGCCCACCTTGTGCATGACAATCTTCCTCTGGGCCGGCTCTGCCACGTCGATCATCTTCTGCACCACGTAGTTGGCGTACTGGTCCTTCATCATGGTGTATAAGGCACTGTGGGGGCCGTCGTTCATGGTGCACACCTCGTCGATGAGCATGGCCCGCTCCGTGCGCGACGCGTGCGTCACACACTTCTCCACCACATTGCTGCAAGGGCACGGAGCGTCAGCGGGGACGGGACGGGACGGGACAGGAATGGGGAATGGGATGGGGATGGGGAGGGGAATGGGGATGGGGATGGGGAGGGGAATGGGGATGGGGAATGGGAAATGGGGATGGGAAATGGGAAATGGGGATGGGAAATGGGGATGGGAAATGGGGATGGGAATGGGAAATGGAGATGGGGATGGGAAATGGAGATGGGGATGGGAAATGGGGATGGGAAATGGGGATGGGAAATGGGGATGGGGAATGGGAACTGGGAATGGGGAACAGGAATGGGAATTACTGGGAATGGGAACTGGGAATTAATGGGAATGGAAACTGGGAATTAATGGGAATGGAAACTGGGAATTACTGGGTTTGGGAACTGGGAATGGAGCAGGGAACTGGGAATGGGAACTGGGAATGGAACAGGGAACTGGGAATGAGAACTGGGAATGAGAACTGGGAATGGAGCTAGGAACGAAGCAGGGAACTGGGAATGGAGCTGGGAACTGGGAATGGAGCTGGGAACTGGGCAGGGAATGTCTCCTCGGAGCTTTTCATCCAACCCTAAGAAGATCTCATGTGCTGCTACAAGGGCAGAGCTCAGCAATGTCAAACAGGATTTGGGATCTCGATGGGAATTTGGGATCTGGACCAGCTCGTATTTCACCCCAGTTAGTGCCCTGGGATCTGAGTGGGAATCTGGGAACTGGACCAGTTTGGGCCAGTGTCCAGTGATGCTCTATGAGGTCAGTGTCCACTCTCACAACAGAGAAGCTAAGTTGTTGTTTTGATTTTCTCCACGCTGGAACATGGTGGGAATGGACATTCAAGGTTAGAACAACACAGAAATGCTCGCTCAGGAATGAAAACTCTCAGCCAAGCAGAGGATTTCCAGAATTCCTGAATATATTAATGAGCAGCCTGAGCTCTCTGGAGAGCCAGAAGTAGGGTACATGAAAGGGGACCACGAGCTGTGCTGGGCTCATCCCACACCCTGCCTGACTCACAGCATCACCCAGCGGCTTTGCTCAGCTCGGGGGACCCTCCACTAATTAATGCTCCAGCTGGAAAGAAGTTTGGGAAAAAAGAACCAGGCAAAGCAGGGAGGGAGAACCTGAAATAACAACGTGAAGTCCACGCTCTCCTAATTCTCATTAATATTCCACTTCCCTTGTGTCCATGGGTATTCTCATCAGAGGAAGGGGGAATTCTGAGCCTTTGAAGAGCTCAGCCTTCATGTTCCAAGGGCTGGAAGCACATCCAGCAGGGATTCACACACGTGGGAAGCAGTGCTTTGTCCTGACATCCACAAGTACCTGGATCCTGCTTCACCCACGTGTGGCTCCGCAGCATCTGGGAATGCTGCAGCTCCCCTTGGAGGGTTCCTTGGGTGTGACTCAAAAGGGACACAGCAAAAAGCTGTGGGAAATTCCCACAGTCATTCCCACAGAGAATGACTCTGTGAGCGGAAATTCCTCTGGGAAAAGTGGGGTGGATCCCAAATCTCCCCATGGCTGGACACAGCATCCCAGGGCAGTGAATATTCTTCCTACCCAAGGGGTAGTGACAACTTAAACCCCATGAAAATAAATCAGATAAACCAAAACACACAAAAAAAAAATTCCTGGTTAAATTCAGGAGCTTGGATTAGAGCTACCCTTCCACATCTCCATCCTCCTCCATGACAGACTGGCTGACACGCCTCAGTTTGTAACTGTTATAAATAACATTTTGTTATGAAGCAGAAGTCATTTTCACCTCCCCTACACCCACCTTCTACAGCTCTTCCCTGTGTCCGTGCTCCCAGAGGGAGAATTTAAGGAAGGAATTACTACCTGGCAAATTTATGTTGACTCAACACAAGCACGTTGCCTCTGATTTCTGCCACGATCTTGCTCTTATCCTCGGGCCGGCCGTGCTCCAGGACGTGCTGGATAACGTAATTCCCATACTGATCCTGGGTGGGAGACAGCAGCACAGGTCACTAAAGGTGGGTAAGTGGACTACAAGTATTGCCAGCAAACTGATTCCCAAAGTGCATTCAGAGTTAGAAGTTCAACTAAAGGTTAATTATAATATTTACTGTAAAAGTCAGCTCAATACTTTCTGTTGCTGCAAAAATGTGCATTCTAGGGTGGTACTAGGTGGTAAAATGATGCATTTTTGTAGAAACTGTATTATTTCTAGAACTCAGAATTACATCCTTGCACAGGAAATGTCCATATTCTGCTTATTCCCAGGTTTTTTCCCTCTCTCCAGGTTCAAACCTACCAAATCCCATGTCCTGGAGGGGTGTGCCATGGCTCTGGCTACGGGACATTGTTCTGAATTTGGGAATTTTCACACCCAGAATATTTATTTTCCAGTTCAGGGTACCACAGGCATGGTGTGATGTCCATGTCCAACCTCTTCCCACTTCCCAGTGTTGAGCAAACAGGATTTGGGAACTGGACCTGCTCACATTTCACCAGTTTGTACCTTGGGATCTGAGTGGGAATTTGGGAACTGGACCAGGACTGGGTTTGCCATTTTTTAGTTCATATTTCACCAGTCTGTGCCCTGGGATCTGAGTGGGAATTTGGGAACTGGACCAGGACTGGGTTTGCCATTTTTTAGTTCATATTTCACCACTTTGTACCTTGGGATCCGAGTGGGAATTTGGGAACTGGACCAGGACTGGGTTTGCCATTTTTTAGTTCATATTTCACCACTTTGTACCTTGGGATCTGAGTGGGAATTTGGGAACTGGACCAGGACTGGGTTTGCTGCTTTACCCACAGGCCCCAGGAGCAGAATCCGTGTCAAACCCTGGCACACCAGGTTCTCCCAGGGACTGCAGGGAGGAGGGAGGGCAGCCAGGAGGGGGGCGAGCATAGAACCAACTCTTTTTAAGAATTCCAACGACTTGGCACCTCCTTTTCCTCGGAGTGATCAGCTCCTGGCACCCCTCCTGCTCTTCCCTGCACTGGAGAGAAGCACCAGGACACGGGGCCTCCTCAGAAAGGGAGGTGACAGCACCACCCCTGGCACCTCCTGCACTTGTGCCCGCCCCAAAGCAGGCGGTGCTGATGAAATTCCTGCCTGCTGTGCTCATTCCCATCCCTCTTCCAGGTGGGAATGCTCCCTGCAGGAGCTGTCCCAGCACCCAGCAGTGAGCTGGGGACACTGCAGCCCCCTCCACACTGACCTGCACCAGCTGCTCCGTGTGCTGGTGGAGCTCCTCCAGGATGGGCAGGGTCTGCTCGGGCAGACAGTGCTCCAGGATCCTCTGGATCACCCGGCAGCCGTAGGGGTGCGTGGACAGAGCAAACACCTGGGGACAAAGGGCAGGCAGCAACATTCCATTAGTCCTTGGGAATCCCAGAAACCTGCCAGGCAATGCCAGCTCCAGGCAGCACCAGCTGCAACTGGAAACACCCACTGGGATCCCAGGCACGTCCCATCCCTACCTGGGGAAGTCTCAGCTTCCCCACCTATGAAAAACAAATGGTAAAACCTCTTAATTCATAAAAAAAAAAAAAAATACCCTGGAACAACCAAGCGTTGCTGGAAGCTTGGTTATTATTTCCAAATAATTCCAGCACATTGTTTGCCAGCATGACTTTTGAGCTATTTAAGAAATGCTATGAGCCAGAACAGTTTAAACTGCCCAGCAAAAGATTTTCCTCAACTGTTTGGATTTGTTTAAAAGCCTTAAGAGTGCTTAGGAGAAGTGACAACAAAGAATCTTTCTCATTTCTAATGGATTAGCAGATCTGTGGGTGAGAACATGACACATTTCGTTATTGCTGCTCCGCTTTCTGTCTGAAGCACGAAGTCTCGTTTGGTTGCTTTGATTTAACAACAGCAGCAAATCCAAGCACTGAAGTCTAAATCAACAGTCACACATTTTTAATAACTGGTGAGTAAACCCCGCAGGGAAACAGGGCTTGGAGTGCAATTAACTGCAGAAAAATCATCTGGAGGTGCTAAGTTTAATCTGCTGCGTGAAGGTTCAGATAAAACTGGGACAACTGGTCAAGGAAATGTCAGTGCCATCAGCTGAGCTCCCAGAGATGTTTCTGCCTTCCAAACTCCCAGTGCAAAATCCAAACCTAAACTCTATAGTCAGGAGCAAGTTTCCAGGCAGAATCCTGCTTGTTTTGACCCAACCAACCAAATCCCCACTTTCCCCAGACTCCCAGCTCCTGGTTCCTGCTGTAATAGCCCCTGGCTGTCCTCACATCCCTGGGGCAAGTCCTCAAATCTTCAAAGTGCCCCTGCAAAGCCAATTAAATTGAGGTTGGGAACACCCAAAAAGCAGCACTTTTGTACTGGGACCTGAGGCAGGCAGAGTAAAGCCAGCCACAACTGATACCCAGGACATCGATTCAGGAGAGGACACCAATAAAAAAGCAAAAATCTAAGAGAGTCAAGGACAATTGCCCATTTCTAGATGAAACTCCTGCTTCTTCCCTGGCTCTGTGCCCCATGGGAATCAGTATTCAGCATTCCTCTAAGCCACCTCCACAGACAGGGAGCAAAATCAAAGTTTGCTCTCCTGTGCATCCCCCACTTTCCTCTCTGCTCCCTTCAAAGAGAAACAAATCTGAAATGCACAAAGTTCACCAATTCTTTGGGTTATCAGGGTCACCTGTCACTAAAAGGAGATCAGCTCTGGGCTCAGAACTTGCTGGGATTTTACACAAGTGAGGTGATAATTAAGGAATTAATTAAGTTTAGACATAACTAAGGTACTTCAGCAGAAAACTCTGCTCACCACCCTCACTGGGAAGATGGATTAGGGAGAGCCTTGATTTCCCTCATCACTCAAAAGTATTCAATATTCCAGGGGAACAGACTCGTGAGGAGGTTTTACTCTGAGAGCTCTGCCCAGAAATGATAACACAGATGTGACCAAGGAGTTTCTGGACTCTCACGTGGCTGCATCAACCTTGTGAGCAACAGCTGCTGAAACTGAAGAGCTGAAGTCCAGGCACTCTGAGGCTGTTCCAAGCAGGCAGCAGGAGCTGGGCAGGGCCTCACCTGTCCCTTGAAGGCATCGATGATGAACTGCAGGGACTGAGGCTGCACACACTCGATGCACTTCTGCACCACGTGGTTCCCGTTCTGGTCCTTGACGCACTTGAGCACGTGCCCGTCCAGCTCCCGAACCATCTCGTTCTACAGAGGACAGAGCACAAACAGAAAGCACCACCAGCATCCCCAGCTCAGAGAGCACAGCTGGGGATGGGCAGGAATGGCACAGGAGTCAGGGGTGCTCCCATGGCCAGGACATGAGGCTTGGCTGGACACAGAAACCTGCTCTGACATCCCGTTAGCAGCCAGGCCTGCTGGGAGGGGCCCTGGAACAGGAGCTTGGAGCTCCATTCCGTCCCAAACCATCCTGGGATTCTAGGAAGATAAAGCCCTCCTTCTTGATGAGCATCCTCTTCCAAGAATCCAAATTAAAGAAATCCTAAGTGAGCCACAGCTTTCCTGTGCATCCCCCATTTTCCTCTCTGCTCCCCTCAAGAGAAGCAAATCTAAAATGCACGAAGCTCACCAACTCTTTGGGTTATCAGGGTCAGCTGTCACTAAAACAGGGTCAGCTCTGAGCTCAGAACTTGCTGGAATTTCACACAGGTGATAATTAAGGAATTAATGAAGTTTAGACATTACTGGTGTACCCCACATGTGGAGTAGAAGCTTCATTCACAAACAGAAATGACACTTTGGGGCATTTTAATGCTTGACAATATCTGGGTGAATTCAGTTTTATAAGTGAATCAAACCCAGGAATTTTGGGAGCACTGAGTACTCAAAAATGCCACTCTGGAGGAGACAGTAAATCCTTGGAGCAGCAGTGCTGGAGCCTGGGCACGGCCCTGCTGACACACTTGGCTCAGGCTCAGCCTAAAGGGAAGGACCACTCCTAAAGCCTCTTTCATATTTTTAATTTCACAGGCTACATTGAGATTCCTGTTACAACCATTCCCAACCCTTCTCAAGCCAGCTTGCCCAGCGTATTTCTCATCTCAATTCACTGTTCCCAAAACCCTTGAGGAAGTGCTTCATTAATGAGCTCTGAGTGGGGCTATCAGCCAATCTCTCTGAAGGCAGAACGAGGAGCTCCTCATCCATCTCCCTGCAGGAGCGCAGGATGCTGACCCACATAGCAGCAACTCGGTGAATATTAAAGGCAAAGCTCTTCCTTCAAGGGATTTAAAAATCTCTTTTAATTCACCCTCATTTTCAGTTTTCCCTACACACACGATCTGCTTCCAGGGAATTAACAGAGAAGTGGCCCCATGGCCAGGGAAGGGGAACAAGGAGGTGACAATGACAACCAAGGACAGTGGCACGGACTCGTCACGCACAAGGAACACCACAAACATGCCAGGAACCAAACCAAGGGAACACCAGGCACAAGAGGGACAGCTCAGGAACATCAAACATCAAGAAGAAAGTTAAAATTGAAACTTACAATTACCTGCTGGTCTGGGGGGATGAACTCCAGGGCCTTCTGGATCACCCTGCAGCCGTACATCTGCAGGGCCAGGGACAGCACGTGCCCACGGATGCGCTCGGCCAGCGCCAGCTTCTGCTCCAGGCTGCCAAACTGGGACAGGAGAAACAGTCACTGCAAGGACAAACCCCTGCCCTGGCCACTGGCACTGCCCTCCCACCCTGCAGGCAGGAGCTGCCCGCTGAGAAGGATGAGAGAGCAGCCCCATGGGAAAGGGGTGAACTGGCACAGCCAGATGTGTTCTGTGTCTGCCTGCACACCCCAAAGGGGCTGGAGCCACCAGGGTGACCAACCAGCCCTGGACAGGTCACAGCCCCAGGGCTGCCAGAGCTCCAGAAGTGCTGGGACAATGTCTCAGGCATGCACAGGAATGTTGGGGTGTGTGGGCAGGGCCAGGAGCTGGATTTGAGCCTTGTGGGTCCCTTCCAGCTCAGGAGGTTCCGTGATTCTGGTTCTCATTACTGGGCAGAAGCACCAGGAACACCTGGTGAAGGACCAGACCAGTGTGCAGAGAGAGGGGTGGAGGGACACAACACGTTCCCAGCAGCTGCTGCTACTGGAGAAGTTTCTCCCTTGCTCCCAAGTCCAGGAGCACTGACAGGTTTTGCTGGGTCTGCACCTCACAGAATGCCAGAGTGGTTTGGTTTGGGCTGGAAGGGACCTTAAGGCTCAGTTCCTTCCAACCCCCACCCACTTCCCACTGGAAATTTACATCTCCTACAACCGTTGCTGTTTATCGTGACACATTTTTGCTTCTCCAAGTGTTACTTTTAGGATGAATCTGAGTCCCACCCCTCAGTCACCCCAGCAGGAAAGATCCAACAGCTTGTGGGGAGGAGATGGTGTCAGTGCTGAAGGTCAGGCAGGGGTTTAGCCTCAAGGCAGGGTTTTCCATCCTCATCCTCAAGGCAGGATGAGGCTCATCCAACACCTCAGCACAGCACCAACCCCAGGACGAGCGGCAGGGGAGGGCAGACTCACCTCAAAGAACTTCTGAATGACGTAGTTCCCAAACACATCCACCATGAGCTGATAGGCTGCCTGCAGGATCTCGTTGAACACCAGCTGACGCTCTGCCGGGGTGGCACGCTCCAGTTTCAGCTGAATAAATCTGAAAAACAGGTCTTGGAGTGACGCCACGGGCACATCTGTTCATTGAGCCCCTTCCCAAAGCCTCACCCCTGCGTTCCAGAAATGACCATGAAAAATCCTATTACAGCATGAAGATTAAGCACTTTCATTAACCTAAGCTTTCCATCACAAGTTAAATATTCAAATTTAAGACATTGTAGTCATCCACAATTTGCAAAGCTCTTCAAAAACATTTTCTCCAGCCATCTGAAAGCTCGGGGTGGTCATGGCCATGAAGGCCATGGCCACATGCTGGAATCCTCATTCCAAGCAAAGCAGATCTCAATGGAGTAACAGAGGATGGCCTCGTGTCCAGCTGGGTTTTAAAATGAATTAAGCCGTGCCAGTGGCATGAGCGAGCAGGGAAGCAGGGAAGCTCCTTTTCACAGAATTCACAAATTCACAGCATCCCTGGGTTGGAAGAGACCTTCCAGACCATCGAGTCCAGCCCAGCCCCAACCCCTCAGCTAAACCCTGGCCCCCAGTGCCACATCCAGGCTTGTTTTAAACACACCCAGGGATGGGGACTCCACCACCTCCCCGGGCAGTCATTCCAGAACTTTATCACTCTTGCCATGAAAAGCTTTTTCCTGCTACCCAACCTGTATTTCCCTTGGGGCAGCTGAGGCTGTGTGCTCTGGTTCTGTCAGCTCCTGGAGAAAGAGCCCAAGCCCAGCTGGCCACAGGCACCTTTCAGGAGCTGCAGAGAGTGCTGAGGCCACCCCTGAGTCTCCTTTTCTGCAGGCTAAATTTGAGGAGGAATTCCTGCTACCAGCACCTGTCCCCAGCCCTGGACAGCTCTCTGAGGCATGCACAGGGTGGGACTGCTGGGCTGTCTGGGCAGGGCCAGGAATTGGACTGGACAATCCTTGGGGATTCCGAGTGACACTGGCTTGGCTTTTACTGCTTATTCCCTGGTCTGCCTCAGATTTGGGAACTGCAAAACGCAACTGCGAAACTCAAATGCGAAATACAACCGTGAAATGGAACCAACAAAACACAACCGCAAAACTCAAATGCGAAATGCAACCAAAAAACGCAACTGCAAAATGGAACCAACAAAACACAACCGCAAAACTCAAATGCGAAATGGAACCAACAAAACACAACCACAAAACTCAAATGCGAAATGGAACCAACAAAACACAACTGCAAAACTCAAATGCGAAATGCAACCAAAAAACGCAACTGCAAAATGGAACCAACAAAACACAACCGCAAAACGCAACCGCGAAACTCAAATGCAAAATGGAACCAACAAAACACAACCACAAAACTCAAATGCGAAATGGAACCAACAAAACACAACTGCAAAACTCAAATGCGAAATGCAACCGCAAAATGGAACCAACAAAACACAACCACAAAACTCAAATGCGAAATGCAACCAAAAAGCGCAACTGCAAAATGGAACCAACAAAACACAACCGCAAAACTCAAATGCGAAATGCAACCGCGAAATGGAACCATGGAATGGAACCAAAAAAACACAGCTACAAAACACAACTGCAAAACTCAAGCGTGAAATAGAACCACAAAACAGAATCGCAAAACGTAACCGCAAAACTCAACCGCGAAACGGAACCGCGAAACGGAACCAACAAAACACAACTGCAGAACACAGCGGACGCTCCCCCAAGGAGCAGCCGTGCCCAGGCTGCCCGGCCCACCTGGATCCGTGCTGATCCTGGGAGAACTCCATGATGTGGCCCGCGATCTCGCGCAGCTGCAGGTTGGGGTAGCGGTTGTTGCGGAAGTCCTCGAGCAGGCGGCTGCGGCCCGAGGGCATCACGTCGGACATGCCGTAGCGCAGCCGGGACGACGGGAACAGCGTGCTGCTGGGGCTGAACAGGCTGGAGGCGCTGCTGGCACTGCGGTACTTGGCCTCGGCCCCCGGCGCCGCCGAGATGTAGCGGCCGCTGCCGTTCGTCAGCCCCCCTGCGAGGGAACAGGGCATGGATGGGGGAACAGGGCATGGATGTGGGAACAGGGCATGGATGGGGATAAGGGAACGGGGCATGGATGGGGGAACAGGGCATGGATGGGGGAACAGGGCATGGATGTGGGAACAGGGCATGGATGGGGGAACAGGGCATGGATGTGGGAACAGGGCATGGATGGGGGTAAGGAACAGGGCATGGATGTGGGAACAGGGCATGGATGGGGGTAAGGAACAGGGCATGGATGTGGGAACAGGGCATGGATGGGGGAACAGGGCATGGATGTGGGAACAGGGCATGGATGGGGGAACAGGGCATGGATGGGGGTAAGGAACAGGGCATGGATGGGGATAAGGAGCAGGTCATGGATGGGGATAAGGAACAGGGCATGGATGAGGGAACAGGGCATGGATGAGGGAACAGGAAATGGATGGAGATAAGGAACAGGGCATGGATGGGGATAAGGGAACCGAGTATGGATGAGGGAACAGGACATGTATGGGGATAAGGGAACAGGAAATGGATGAGGGAACAGGGCATGGATGGGGATAAGGAACAGGGCATGGATGTGGGAACAGGGCATGGATGGAGATAAGGAGCAGGGTGTGGATGGGGATAAGGGAACAGGAAATGGATGAGGTTACAGGGCATGGATGGAGATAAGGAACAGGGCATGGATAGGGATAAGGGAACAGGGCATGGATGGGGGAACAGGGCATGGATGGGGATAAGGGAACGGGGCATGGATGGGGAAAAGGAACAGAGCATGGATGGGGATAAGGGAACAGGACATGGATGGGCCTCATGGGGACAAGGAAACAAAGCATGGATGGGCCTCACTGGGACACAGGGATGTGACACTGGACCCCTGAAATCTGTTCCAACATGGGGGGGGAAGTCTGACATTCAGCTAAACAGGATTTTGAGGTGGGATTTCTAAGAAGAATTTCTAGGTGGGATTTCTAGGCAGGATTTCCTCACTGGAAGGGTGTTCAGGCCTTGGAACTGGCCAAGGAGGTTTGGATTCCCCATCCAGGAGATGTCAAAGGAATTCCTGGGCATGGCACTCAGCTGGGCTGAGTTAATCAGTCACAGGTGGGACCCAGTGACCCCAAAGGGCTTTTCCCACCTCAATGATCCCATTTTGTGACTCCTAAGTTGAGTGAGCTGCTTGTTGAGAGTTTTTTGCAGGACAATGGACATGTGCAACATATGCACAATCCAGCCTTCATAGAGACTGAGTAGAAGGTCACAATGCCCTTGAAGGACACGGAAGGAGAAGAACACACTCAACTCTAGTTTAGGATGTAAAGGCAGACAAGAAAACCGCAGCGAGATGCACGAAGAAGAAAAAATAACTAAATTAACCAAAAGCTTAAAATGCATGCACAGGAGTTAACCAATCATGTATTAGCTTGAGGTGTGTGAACAACAGAACAGTATAAATATAGTTTTGTTTTTGCAATAAACTGGCTTCACTTGATGATATTGATCATGGTGTGATGTCCCATTTCTGATCCTCCACAGCTGCCCACCAAGGAATTTAGAAGGGGATGTGTCCAAGCATCTGTGGCACTGCTGGATTCGGGTGGGAACAGCTACAGACTCCAGCAAAGGACTCTGATGATCCCTTCTGAGTCAGGGAATTCTGTGATTCTGACTCTATTCAATGACATCAAATCTGTGACTGTGGCTTTCTGACAGAGTGCAACAACTTCTGCTCCTCCTTCTGTGTCCAAAATGTCTGAACCAGACCAGGGGCAATCCCAACACTCCCAAATTCTAGTTTTTTGCTGTCTCCACTGCCTTTGCCTCCATCCTCAGGTTTTTCCCACCTCTCCTGCTGCCCTGGCAAGGACTGAGTTAAAAGAAGTGTGCTGGGGGTGGGGGATAGATATAAAAGTATAAAAAAAGTGGATATAAACGCACAAATCACTATTAAACACAGGTAATACCAATCAATTAAAACCAGGAAAGATTTTAAAGCCCTGTGCTTTCACAAATGGTCAAAATTTCTGCAGCCACATTAACAGAGATGCTGTGTGACCCCAAACCAGGAATATGGGGACAGGTGATGCTTCATCCCACAAAGAGAAGCTTTAACCTTCTTAAACAAACATAAACAAACTTAAACAAACTTAAACCTTCCAATGCTGTTTCTCTGCCTGCAATTTTTCAGGATGTGGCTCAGCACGGCGGCAGAGGATTGGATTTCTGCCTTTCCTGCAGGGCTTGGGATCCCTCTGCTGGTGCAGGAGGAGCCTGCATGGATTTTCCTGGGTGGAACTCAGTCCTGATCACACAGGGCCCTGCAGGGCTGAGGTGAGGCAGGGGGGATCCCAGGGAAATGAGCTGCAGGAATCTGTGCCATGGAGGGGAGAGCTCCAAGGAAACCTTGGCAGGGCTGGCTGCAGAGAAGCAGCTCCTGGCAGCTGGGCTGGAATGAAAATATTCCATAAAAACAGAGCTGAGGGAGCTGCACTCCTCGGCCATGGACACCTGGAGGAAGCACCCACGCAGGGAACTGGATGAGAATTCTGTATCTGTATCTGATAACAGCCTAATTAATTATTAATTATGACCTCTGTGGCTCACTTCCAGCTCAGGATATTTTGTGATTCTACATCTCTGAGCTGGGCAAATTTCTCTGGAGCTGGTGCCAGAACTCTCCTTTCCCAAGGAAGGAAAAGGATCCCTGGATCCCCAGGGGCTGCCCCTGGATCCTTGGAATCCCTGGATGCCTGCTTGTGGGACTACAGAGAAATCAGGGAATGGTTTGGGGTGGGAGGGACCTTAAATCCCACCCAGTGCCACCCCTGCCGTGGCAGGGACACCTCCCACTGTCCCAGGTGCTCCAGCCTGGCCTTGGGCACTGCCAGGGATCCAGGGGCAGCCCCAGCTGCTCTGGCAATTCCAGCCCAGCCCCTGCCCACCCTGCCAGGGAACAATTCCCAATTCCCAAGATCCCATCCAGCCCTGCCCTCTGGCACTGGGAGCCATTCCCTGGCTCCTGTCCCTGCAGGCCTTGTCCCCAGTCCCTCTGCAGCTCTCCTGGAGCCCCTTCAGGCCCTGCAGGGGCTCTGAGCTCTCCCTGGAGCCTTCTCTTCCCCATTAGAACTGATTTTATAACAAAGGAAACCAGACCTCCCCTTCCCTCTGCCCCACGACTGATGAAAGCGCAACTTGAAAAAACAGAACGACTTTTCATGGATTTCAAAGTCAAATCCCCCAAAATCAGAGCTATCCCAGGTGACACCTGACCTACAGCATCAGCCAGCACGGAACCAGCCACAGAGGGGACAAGGCTACAAGGACAGGAATACTTTGGGAAGATGGGAAGCCCCACACTGATCCTCTGGAGCACAACCCATTTCTGGGGGTGCTGATTTCAATTTCTTTCCAGAGGTTGTTCCCAGAGAGATCGACCTTCCACTGATCCAGAGGAATTCTTAAGTTCTTTGATTCCAACGAATTTTTAAGATTTTTGGATTTGCTGCAGAGGCAACCAGCTTTTTTCAAGGTTTGGAATCTGCTTCCTCCTCAGGACTAATTTACTGTGGCCATTTAACTGCCAGCCAAGGCCCCCACAGCTGCATAAACAAAGTCAAAATCCTTCCAGTTCTATTCAAGCTCTGAACAAGGCACGATGGTAAATCTAAACCTGATCTTCAAAATTCATATTTATGACTATTCCAGCTAACCTAGAGCCAGCATTGGATTTATCACACATGCATGGAATAAACATAATAAATACAGTGTCTGCTGAGGGGGGAAAACTGCTCTGAGAGGCAGAAGTTTTGTTAAACCCAGCAGATTCATGACACAACCAAAACCAAGTGAATTTTTGGAGGAAATATTAAATTACCTGCTGCAGGTGCAACAAATAATCTCTTTGGTTTGTTTATGAGGGAATGAACACTGCAGGAGGTTCAGATGGGCACTGCTTTATTATTTAATATTTGCTTCATTTATTTTTAAGATTTATTTTATTGTGAGCCAGGCAGAAGCTCTTTGAGAAGATTCAGCTGCACAAAGTCATGGATCTTCCCAAAATTATTTCTCCTGTGCTTCTGATAAGGCCACACTGATGGGAAATTTTCCAAGGTAAAGTCACCAAATCCTCAGTTCAAAGCTGAGCACTGCTCCAGGGAATATTGGTTAAAGGAGGAATTGTATTCCAAGCTCATTATTCCCAATTTAATGGGTATTTTAAAACATGCCCTTTAAAACCATTTAAATTGAAGATCAACTCTCCTTATGTATTTTATTCCACAAAACATTGTTACTGTTACCAAGACCAGTGCAAGAAAATCCTGTTTTATAAACACTTGGGAATATTATCCCTAATTTTTGAGCTGAGGAAATGTCTCAGGTTGGAAATGGGGCTGTGTGTTCTGTCCCAGCTGTCAGAGCTGGGGCAGCTCTCTGCTGTTCTCTGGGCACTTTTCTTTCTCTCTCCCACAGCCAATCCTCCCTCCAGGAGATCTCTTCTGTCCATGGCCACTGAGTGCCCCTGCATGGCTGAGAAAATTCCAGCATCCCATGGGCAGAGGCTGCGCCCAGGGGGAGCAGCCAAGCATTCCTACCTGGATCCAATCTGAGCTCTGCAACACCACAGCAGCCTTATCCACTGCATTCCCAAAGGACAAGAGCTCCATAAGCACCCCTGGAGCTCCAGAGGAAAACTCCAGCCTTGTGCAGGATCCTGCTCCAGCAGAAGCACAGCTGGCACTGCAGGAGGGCTGAGCCCCCATGGAATGGCACTGCTGCCAGCACCCTGCCCCACAGCCTGCCAGGGCCTGCTCTGACTCTGCACTGCTTTCTTTGTGCTCTTGCATTTGGAGTTTTCATTTCCCTAGCAAAGAACTGTTATTCCTGCTCCCATATCTTTGCCTCAGAGCCCCTCAATTTCAGAATGACAATAATTCAGAGGGAGGGGGTTTGCATTTCCCATTTCAGGGGAGGCTCCTGCCCTCCTCAGCAGACACCTGTCTGTTCAAACCAAGATAGGAAAAAGGAGGAAAGATGAACCACGAAGGACACACACACCAGGAGGGCTGGACTTGAATTCAAGATTATTTTCCACCTCAGTGATTGTGAGCCCCCCCAGAACTCCAGCCTCGGGGAATCAGGGATGCTCCAGGAGAGGAGAGCAGGGCTCTTACCCAGGTTGAGGCTGGAGGAGGATCCGTGTGAGGACAGGGAAGGAGGAGGCGTCTGCGAGTGGCCGGGGCCTTGGCTGGGCAGGGGCATCCCCACGGGCCCGGGGGAGGAGGAGAAGCCCAGGCCGTTGTAGAAGCTGTGCCCGATGGGGGTCAGGCTGCTCGAGGTCCTCTTGTACAGGTCACTGCTGCCCGTCAGCGAGTCCCGGCGCGAGCCGCTGCCCGTGGTGGAGTTGGCCACTGCAGAAACGGGAAAAATGGGAGATGCCACCAGCCCCACCACTGCAGAGCCACAGCGCCACTGCACTGGGCTGGTGCTTGGGAAAGTGATCAAACACAGGCATTAAAACCAGTCAGAGTCGTTAAAACCACGTTGTTAATGATCAAACAGCTAAAAAAATGATCTGGGATCTTGTCTTTGCCTCCAGTCCTTTGGAGGTTTTATTGTGCCACAGCACATGGAGAAACAGCTCCAAAAATCCCTGAGTAGAAAGGTCAAAGGATAAAAATCTCCCTAAAGGAAGGGACCAAGCTTCGGGGACAGAGTGAGACCTTTGGGGACATGGTGAGCACTCTGGGGACACACTGAGACCTTTGGGGACACACTGAGACCTTTGGGGGACACACTGAACACTTGGGGACACACTGAGCACTCTGGGGACACACTGAGACCTTTGGGGGCACCCCGAGCACTTGGGGACACCCCGAGCACTTGGGGACACACTGAGACCTTTGGGGACACAGTGAGCACTTGGGGACACACTGAGCACTCTGGGGACATACTGAGCCCTTTGGGGACACACTGAGACATTGGGGACACACTGAGACATTGGGGACACACTGAGACCTTTGGGGACACACTGAGACATTGGGGACACACTGAGCACTCTGGGGACACGCTGAGCCCTTTGGGGACACCCCGAGCACTTGGGGACACACTGAGCACTCTGGGGACACACTGAGCCCTTTGGGGGCACCCCGAGCACTTGGGGACACCCCAAGCACTTGGGGACACGCTGAGCCCTTTGCTCTGGCCCTTCAGGAGAAGGTCTGAGCTCCCCAGAGCTCCTTCCCCCACATTCCCGGGCTGAGGGAGATCTGAACTCCCCCTCCTGTTTGCTGCTGCCCATCAGAGCTGAAGCACAGCGCCAGGAGATGTTCCCTGTTTGCTCAGGAGCGTGCCCAGCCTGGTGCTGAAATCCCTGTGCTCATCTTGCAGCAGATGAGAAATCAGCTCCTGTTTGCCCCCAGCTTTATGGAGCTGGAAATCTGAATTCAATTTCACTCCTAACCCCCACGGTTTTTAAGAGCTGTCTCGATAGGCAAATACAAACTCTTTAAATGCACTGTCAACTTGCAGGGGAAAAAATCAATTTTGCATTAAAATCTTGTTTAATAAACAGTGAAATTGTTAACTGCAATGAATTGATCATCTTTGGTGAGTGCACACAGGCTCCAGAAGCAGCAGGATCAGAGTTTTATTCATTGATTGAGGGAAAACAACTTTGTGCATCTTGGCACTGAGCAAACCACTCATGGAATTCAATTAGTTAAATAAACTGAGGGGAGAGAAGCAAATGCTTTGTTTACATGGAACCAAGATGGTTCCAATTCTCAAGGCTGGGTTGAACTCTTCAATATTCTCTCTCTTCAAATATTTAGAATAACTTTTTATTGCAAACTGTTCCTCCCTGAGCCTGTTCTGATGGAGCCAGGTTGGAACCTGCCCCTCACATTGATGAGAGCAGCAAAGTTCAGGACATAATTACTGTCCTGAGACTGAGCAGTAATTAAAACAAGTGTTCCACTTCAAAAAAACCACAAACCTAAGGAAAAAAAAAGTCCTAAAAGACATCTCTGGATGGGTTTGATTCTGAAAGGAGCCTTGGTCTCCAGCTGCCCAGCATCAAAGCATGGATGGGAGGTGTCTGCAACCACAGAGTGATTCTTCTGGTGCGTGATGGGAACAATTCCCAGAATAAAGCACAGAAACCACCTCAGATCAGCTTTTTAAAGCCATGAGGAGTTCCTCAGCCTTTACTCCGAGGTGAGAGGGGTTGACACACTCTGGAACCAATTCCTGTCAGCCCAGGACTCCACATGCAGGGAAACACACTTCCAAGTTAATTACTCTGCTACTGCTAATTATCACCTACTAAAAGCATTTTTGCCAAGAACTGCTGCAGATTTTAAAGCCTGAAGTAGTCCCTAAAGGAAAATTCCCAGTTAGGCCGGGATGGATGAGGAGGGCTCAGCTCAGAGCACAAACTCCTGAACTCTGGTGCTCTCCTCACGCTCCTTTTCCCAGGTGTGGGAATCCTTAACATCAGAGGGTTTTGGGAAAGCTGCAAAAGGCAGGCCTCAGAGACAGCAGAACTGCAATTAGAGCTAAGCAGAAATCCTAAGATTTGTCAGCAAAAAAAATCATATGAGAAGTACAAAAGTAAGGACAAAGAGAACAATGCTCTGTGTATTCATGCTTGGCTAGAATAACTCCCTATGTTACAGAAAAGTATCTCTAGAGAGATATTAGGAAGTTCTAAGCTTAATAACAGCTCTGTGCATTGTGTTTTAAGGCTTACAAGCAGGTATTGTACCTGAAATAAGCCAGCATTGCTCTAACCAAAGGTACGTGTGCTTACAGTGGTTGGATAAAAGTACTGTCAACATGCTTTTGCTTTGTGTGACTGGTCAAAATTTATCTTTAGTAGGATCTGTCTGGCCACCGTGTCAGGGTCAACCCCTGAATATTGCCTCATATTCTTCCCTCAACCTTTCCAACCACTCTGCTGGGGTTTCTTCCCTCTTTTGCTGCTCATCGAAAGCCTTATGGGCATTTTGATTACGTGGAGCTCCTCTTTGATACCTCTTCTAATCAATGTTCTGTATTCCTCCACGTCTTGCCTCCCCCCAGGGCTGCTGTGGTCCCAGGTGGGGTGCACTAAGGGCATTTCCAGATGCCCAGGAGGTCCTTGCACGTGTTCCCTTTCCCATATCCCAACTTTTACAGTGAGCTGTAACACTGAGCTCCGTGTCTGCTGCCGGGGAGCTGCTGGCATCTTCCCATGTCATAACCACGTCATGAGACTGCTGCTGGAAAATGAACAGCTCCAGAGGCGTCCCTCAGCAGCCCTGTCCTCTTGGGGATCTGTACACAACCCCTGGCTGGCAGCACCGAAAGCTGCACCCCTGACTGCCCTGCACCCCTCACTGCCCTGCATCCCTCACTGCCCTGCATCCCTCACTGCCCTGCAACCCTCACTGCCCCTGCACCCCTCACTGCCCTGCAACCCTCACTGCCCTGCACCCCTGACTGCCCCTGCACCCCTCACTGCCCTGCACCCCTGACTGCCCTGCACCCCTGACTGCCCCTGCACCCCTCACTGCCCTGCACCCCTCCCCTGCCCTGCACCCCTGACTGCCCTGCAGCCCTCACTGCCCCTGCACCCCTCACTGCCCCTGCACCCCTCACCTGCCCTGCACCCCTCACTGCCCTGCACCCCTCACTGCCCTGCACCCCTCACTGCCCTGCACCCCTCACTGCCCTGCACCCCTCACTGCCCTGCATCCCTCATCTGCCCTGCACCCCTCACTGCCCTGCACCCCTCACTGCCCCTGCACCCCTCACCTGCCCTGCACCCCTCACTGCCCTGCACCCCTCACTGCCCTGCACCCCTCACTGCCCTGCACCCCTCACTGCCCTGCACCCCTCACTGCCCTGCACCCCTCACTGCCCTGCACCCCTCACTGCCCTGCACCCCTCACTGCCCTGCACCCCTCACTTCCCCTGCCCCTGCACCCCCTCACCTGCTCTGTACCTCTCCCCTGCCCTGCACCCCTCACCTGCTGGGCACCCTTACCTACCCTGCAGCCCTGCCCTGCCCTGCAGCCCTCACCTGCCCCTGCACCCCTCACTGCCCCTGTACCTCTCCCCTGCCCTGCAGCCCTCCCCTGCCCTGCCCTGCACCCCTCATCTGCCCTGCAGCCCTCACCTGCCGTGCCCTGCACCCCTCACTGCCCCTGCACCCCTCCCCTGCTGGGCACCCCTCACTGCCCTGCACCCCTCACTGCCCTGCACCCCTCCTCTGCTGGGCACCCCTCACTGCCCCTGCACCCCTCACTGCCCTGCAGCCCTCACTGCCCTGCAGCCCTCACCTGCCCTGTACCTCTCCCCTGCCCTACAGCCCTGCCCTGCCCTGCAGCCCTCCCCTGCCCTGCCCTGTACCTCTCCCCTGCCCTGCCCTGTACCTCTCCCCTGCCCTGCACCCCTCACTGCCCTGCAGCCCTCCCCTGCCCTGCACCCCTCATCTGCCCTGCAGCCCTCCCCTGCCCTGCCCTGCAGCCCTCCCCTGCCCTGCCCTGCAGCCCTCACTGCCCTGCACCTCTCCCCTGCCCTGCAGCCCTCACCTGCCGTGCCGAAGCCGCCCAGCGCCGAGCCCAGCGTGGCTCCCAGGGAGCTGCTGCTGCCGAAGCCCAGCGAGGTGTTGGCGGGCTGGGCAGAGCCCTGCGAGAACAGCGAGCTGCTCTGCGAGTTGCTGCTCAGGGAGTTGTTGCCGTAGAAGGAGCTGGAGGCCAGGTTGTTGGTGGGCTGCTGCTGGGGCTGGGGCTGCGGCTGCTGCGTGCCCAGGGGCCGGAAGGGGCCGTTGGTGGTCCCTGCCAGCCCTCCTGCTGCTCCGTTGGCCGACGCCGCGGCCGCTGCCACGGCTGCGGGACACAGAAACGGGAAAAAATTGGAAAAGGCACTGAAAAAGATCCATTTTCATCACACTTCTGGAAGTTAAAACTTAGGTTGCTTTGAATTGTTACAGGTTTTTCTTTCAGGACAAAACACTGCATAAATCTGTTTGTTCTAAGGGAGCTGCCCACAGCCATGCCCAGCTGCTCTTGCTGCTCTTGTGCTGTTGGGGCTGCACAGATCAAAACCAGGAATGGTTCTTTCTCCAAAGATCCAAGAGTCCAATCAGTGCAGCCCTACACTCACAAGGGCCAGTTAAGAAACCCGAGTTTTGAAATCATTGAAATGATCCTTCAGCACATGAAGCATGAACTTGCAGTGCCAAGAACATCAAACCCGAGGACTTCTGGCTTTCAGCCAGTTCCAAAGTTAAAGAAAAAGCAAAATAAACAAGAGCTACGAAAAAACAATTAGAAGGCCCATTTCATAATCTGAGCCCAGTGCTGGCAAGCACTGCTCACACCAACAGATTGAAAAATCCTTTTAAAAGCCTTGAACTCTTAAGGAACCCAAGTAAATGCCAAAGCAACTCATGGCAAAGGCCATTTTAGGCATGGTGGTATGATAAAGCACAAATCAGGGAATGGCTTGGGTTGGAAAGGACCTCAAAACTCCTCCTGTTCCACCCCAGGGACACCTCCCACTGTGCCAGGTGCTCCAGCCTGGCCTTGGGCACTGCCAGGGATCCAGGGGCAGCCCCAGCTGCTCTGGCAATTCCAGCCCAGCCCCTCCCCACCCTGCCAGGGAACAATTCCCAATTCCCAAGATCCCATCCAGCCCTGCCCTCTGGCACTGGGAGCCATTCCCTGGCTCCTGTCCCTGCAGGCCTTGTCCCCAGTCCCTCTGCAGCTCTCCTGGAGCCCCTGGAGGGGCTCTGAGCTCTCCCTGGAGCCACTGGGAATTCTGAAGGCTCCAGCAGGTAAGAAAGCTGGTGCCAGGGGACAAATTTAAACACCTGCCACAAAACTCTCCAAAATCATTCCAGCTCCTGCTCCTCCCCCTCTCCGTGGCTGCTCCGCAGGCTCAGCCCAAGTTGAGCACAGAGGATGGTTCTCAGCAACAACCCCTGGATGGATCTCAGTGAGGGCAAGTTTGTCATCACTGCCAGCAGAGCACGGAGGGGTGGGGACACTGGGGACACAGCAGGCACTTGGAGGGACCTGAAGCCACCTGTCTGAACCACTGTGGGGGCCAGGACTCACCTGCCTGACCCAGGGAGGGGACAGGACTCACCTGCCTGAGCAGGGAAGGACAGGACTCACCTGCCTGACCCAGGGAGGGGACAGGACTCACCTGCCTGACCCAGGGAAGGACAGGACTCACCTGCCTGAGCAGGAGGGGACAGGACTCACCTGCCTGAGCAGGGAAGGACAGGACTCACCTGCCTGACCCAGGGAAGGACAGGACTCACCTGCCTGAGCAGGAGGGGACAGGACTCACCTGCCTGAGCAGGAGGGGACAGGACTCACCTGCCTGACCCAGGGAGGGGACAGGACTCACCTGCCTGACCCAGGGAGGGGACAGGACTCACCTGCCTGACCCAGGGAAGGACAAGACTCACCTGCCTGAGCAGGGAAGGACAGGACTCACCTGCCTGAGCAGGGAAGGACAGGACTCACCTGCCTGACCCAGGGAGGGGACAGGACTCACCTGCCTGAGCAGGAGGGGACAGGACTCACCTGCCTGACCCAGGGAGGGGACAGGACTCACCTGCCTGGGCTGCAGAGGAGCTGATGATGACAGGGGCAGGGGCCACCAGGCGCACGGGAGCCCCCAGGCCGTTCCTGGCCCCGGCGTTGACCACGAGGGCTCCTGTTTGGTCATAATAAGCAGCAGGAGCCAGCACTGGGTAACCTGCAGAGGCAAGCACAGGTGACAGGGCAGGTGACAAACACATCAGTCACGTCCAGGTGAGTGCAGTGCAAGAGGGTTTTTAAAGGAAAAGCTGAATGGGAAAAAAAGAAGCAAGAACAGCCCTGCTTTCCCCAAAAATGTCCACGATTTTACACTAAGAATTGCAGGTAGAAAAGATTTTTTGCTGCCTGAATCTTTTCTATTACACTGTCACCAGTGCAAATTCAGCTAAAAAAGGGTTTGAAATACAAAAGCTCCATTTCTGCTCCATGATACACACAACATGTGCTGGGATTGCTCAGAGCTGGGGCTGCCATGGTGCACCCACAGGGAACTTCCACTTCTGCATTTTGGAAGGTTGGTACCATAAAATATTCTTTAATGCATGTAAATAAACTCTCATAAATGCTGCTGATACACACAGCAGCAGGCTCCAGAACACAGTGATTTAGGCACCTCATTAGGGAATTCCACATTAAATGAAAACAATAAAATTAAATGCAGTGACTCTCTAAGGTGGGGGGTCACTCCCTGGGAATATTTGCTTTGCAAATACAAGTACAAACATACATCTATAATTGTATATATGTGTGTATTTGCTTTGCAAATACAACCCAAATAACAGAGATTAAAGGAAATCTGCAGACTGCTGGAAATCTGCACAGTTCACTCTGTAACTTAATACTGCAACATTCTTCTTAAACAACAGAAAAACCCAATTAACGAGGACGTGACAGTGCCAGCAAGGAGACCTGAAACCCAAATAATCCATTTTTCCTTCCATTTGACCAGCAGGACATATCTGCACATTATTCTAATGAGCTCAGGTTTGTGCTTTGCCATCACAATAATGTCCTGAATAACTGAATTTCAGCTGCATTTTACCCCAAAGCCTCAGGGATCAGAGTCAGAATTCCTACAGCAGCTCCTCCAGTGAAGAGCTAGAAATGAGAACTAAACCCTGCTCCCTTTTATCCCTTTTCTTTTCCTGTTTTTAAGCCTCTTGGAAGAGCAGTCATGGAAGGAAGCCCCTGTTAAGTCAAGCACCTGGCAGGGATGGAGAGCTGAGATGAAAGAAGGGGACTAAGAAACCTCTGAGGTTTAAAATACAGTTCCCTTAAGCTTGCACGATCCACAGAAAAACCTGGAGGTGATTTTCCACAGGAGCCATCGATTCTTGGAGTACAGTGCCAGCACAGGGAGATAACACTGCTGTCACCTGTGCCACAAGGTCACCCGTGACCCCTCAGTGCTGCCAGCTGGGGACACCCCAGCCCCGGAAGGAACCCCCAAACCAACACAAGCAGGCACTGCTGGTGCCAGGCAAAGGCAGCCCTGGGAGATGCCATTCCCCAGGCTCTCCCTGGCTGGGAATGCTGGTACCTGGCATTCCTGCTGCCAGCCCCTGGCCGAAGGCGAGCGCGGAGTTGACGGCGGCGGCGGCCACCAGAGGATCCGTCTGCTGGCCCTGCTGGTTCTGGTTGGGAGTCAGGGGACGCTGGCTGGCTCCTCCACGGAGCACCTGGAGAGGACAGAACAGCCACGGGGTTATTCTGGGTCCAGGAGAGAGCCACTCTCACCAGGCACAGCAGGAGCACCACCGGGGGGAACCTTCTCTGCTTTGCTCTTAATTCACTTTTCTTCACATTCAAAAAGGACCTGGAGGGGCTGGAGCGAGCCCAGGGAAGGGAAGGGAGCTGGGAAGGGGCTGCAGCCCCAGGAGAGGCTGAGGGAGCTGGGAAGGGGCTCAGCCTGGAGAAAAGGAGGCTCAGGGGGGACCTTGTGGCTCTGCACAGCTCCTGCCAGGAGGGGACAGCCGGGGGGGTCGGGCTCTGCTCCAGGGAACAGGGACAGGAGGAGAGGGAACGGCCTCAGGCTGGGCCAGGGCAGGCTCAGGGTGGACAGCAGGGAAAATTCCTTCACTGAAGGGTGCTCAGGCTTTGGAACTGCCTGCCCAGGGCAGTGGTGGAGCCCCCATCCCTGAAGTGTGCAAAACACACATGGAGGGGTGCCTGGAACAGGGGTCAGTGCTGGGTTAATGCGTGGGCTCGATGATCTTTAGGGAGTTTCTCCAACCTTTCTAATTCCCTGATCCCACCTCCAACACTCATCCTCTGCCAGAAGTGTGGACAAGCCACCTGCCCACCCCAGCTAACGTTTGGTCCCTGTCACCACAGCCCCACTAAAAGCCCTCTGAGCAGAAACCTTACAAAGCCCCGTGCAGGAGCTGGGCTCGGGTGACAGGAGGTGACCTGGGTGTCACCAAGCCACCAGCCCCTGTAGAGGGCAGAGACCTGGTGACACAAGGCTTAAATCACAGGAAATCATGACCACAGAGCCCCCAGTGGGGTTTGCAGGGACGAGTGCTGTGGTGGGGGTCCCTCAGAAGGGAGGATGGCAGAGTGGCCACCCTGCAGTTACCTGGGACAGGCTTGGTTTGGCAGAGCCTCGCTCAGAGCTGGTGCAGGAATCTGCAAGCTCAGCTTATTAAACGAGCCAGCCCTGTGTCCTCAGCACATCCTGCTGCAAAGGTGACATCGTGGCTGTCACCTGCTCGAGTTATTAACAGCAAGAACTGACTCTGTGCACGGAGAGGCTGGGGAGGATCCCCAGCTTCACTGACTGGGATGTGCCCCCGAGCCTGCACAGGAACCCATTGCTATGGGGGGGGACACAGAGAGATGATAGACTGTGGAGCTGGCTAACATAAGAGATTTGATAACAGGATGCCTTGGCAAAAGCAAACAGAACTTTGAAAATTAGACCTGAACTGCAAGAAGATTCAATCAGATGGATTTACCAGAAAAAAGAAAATCCCACTGAACTGTGCAAGCGAGAGATGTTGTTACATGCATACGTGTGTGTATGTGATTTTAACCTCATCATCGTAGTACACATTACTATTCTCCCTAAAATAGTACATAAGTGTTTGTATCCCACAGCAAAATCGGATTCTGATCACTCTCTCCCCATCTCTCTCCATCCCCAACAGGAACCCTCCAGCCCAGGCAATCTCTGGGAGCCAAGAATTCCAGGGGGTGCAGACTGCAGCACTGGAATGCTGGTGGGTTTTATTAACACACTATTAAGATGTCACAAGGGTGACAAATCAAGTGTCCACACTCTGCTCCAGGTTCCCAAAGCCTCTGCCTCAGCACTTTTAATGCAAACAATCCCTGCTGCATCCCCTCAGAGCGAGGCTTGCATTCCAAACCCCGCTCCCGACCCCACTCACGCCTGCTCCACGGCCATAAAAGTAATGAAACATCCCATAAAGGCCACTGGCACGGAGATATTTTATTTTAATAGCCTGAGCCTTTGCAGAAGCTTTCTCAGCTCATGCTTGCTGCATCTGTAAAGGCCTTAGAACACCTCCTGACACTGGGGCTTGGTTTTCAAAGGGTTTTCAGTTCTGAGCTGAAAGATTCAGCTGCCAGTTGCTCTTTATTCTGCCACCTCCATCACCAAGGACTAGACAGGAGAGCTGCTGAGGGGACTGAAGCCCAGCTCTGGCTCCTGGGGATTCCCCCTCACACACCAGCAGCACCACAGGTTTGCTGCTGCACAGCTCAGGCCATTCCCAGCCTGACCCAGGGGTGTTTTAAAGCACTGACAGTCAGTAATTCACCAGCACCCCTGCACATGTGCCACTCTCCACGTGCATGACAGATAAATCAAATTACAAATGTACAGATGGCTCCTGTCCCTTTGTCTTTAGGAGAGGCCAAAGGGTTTTCTCCTCATTTAAAACTACTCAGAGCTGAGGTCAGGATCGGTCATGGAAAAAAATCAGGGTTTTGAATGGCTGGAGCTGTGTCAGGGGAGGCTTGGGCTGGTTTTACACAGAATCAGCTGGGCTGGGAAAGACCTTTGAGATCACCAAGTCCAACGTGTGAGCTGACACCACCCTGGCACCCAGACCATGGCACCCAGACCCTGGCACCCAGACCCTGGCACCCAGACCATGGCACACAGACCATGGCACCCAGACCATGGCACCCAGACCATGGCACCCAGACCCTGGCACCCAGACCCTGGCACCCAGACCATGGCACCCAGACCATGGCACCCAGACCCTGTCACCCAGACCATGGCACCCAGACCCTGTCACCCAGACCATGGCACCCAGACCCTGGCACCCAGACCATGGCACCCAGACCCTGTCACCCAGACCCTGGCACCCAGACCATGGCACCCAGACCCTGGCACCCAGTGACACAGTGACATCCAGGCTCTCCTTAAGCACCTCCAGGCACAGGGACTCCCCTCCAGTGGGCAACCCCTTACATTGTCCCATCACCCTTTCTGGGAAGGAATTCCCCCTGCTGCTGTTCCCCCAGAGGGAATGGGCACAAGCATGGCATGGGAATGGGCACAGGAATGGGAATGGGCATGGGAGTGGGTACAGGCATGGGCAAGGGAATGGGCATGGGAATGGGAGCGGGCATGGGCACGGGGGCAGGGGAATGGGACTGGGAATCGGGGCATGGGAATGGGCATGGCAATTGGGGCATGGGCATTGGAATGGGCACGGGAATGGGGGCATGGGAATGGGCACGGGAATGGGGGCATGGGAATGGGAATGGGCACGGGAATGGGGGCACAGGAATGGGAATGGGCACAGGAATGGGCATGAATGGCCCCGAGGCTGCAGAGTTTGGACAGCGCTGCCAGGGATGCCCAGGCTGGGATTGCTGGGGGTCTGTGTAGGGCCAGGGGCTGCAATCCACCATCCCTGGGGGTCATTCCCAGCTGAGGACATTCCCCAGCCCAAGGCCAGGAGGGCCCAGGCCTTACCTGCTGCTGGCCCTGCTGCGTCTGCTGCGTGCTTTGCTGGCTGGCCGAGTTGGTGGCGGCGGCGGCGGCGGCCGCCTGCTGCTGGAAGAGGCTGGCAGGATAAACTCCCCAGGGAGTGACTCCATAGTACTGGTGAGGGACCACAGCTGGACCTGGAACACAGCACGGGCAGGGTGAGCTCCTGGAGGGACAAGGGGCACACAGCACCCCGAAAATGCCTGCTCATCGTGGCTGGTTTAATGGGATCTGCGTGAAACTCTCTGCAAACACAGAGGGATCTGGCATTTGGGTCACGCATTTTATAAAGTTTCAAGTCAGACCTGGAATTTCATCACTGCACGAGGTCAACTCTGCCAGCAGTGATTCCATGTTTTTATTGGTGTGCCCTGGTTTTAACAGAGAAGGAACAAGAATCTCCAAGCCCAAGAGAAGAACCTTGTTTCGACTGCTCACCCCAGCTGACATTCACAGCTCACTGCCATCTACCTTCAGTTCCTCAACAAATCACCAAACACTCTTCACAGCTGGAGTGCATCAACCCTCAAGTATTAAAATGCTTTTTCCAGCCCTGCTTTGCATCTGCAAATCTTCCCTAAAAGAGGCTGCACGATCCTGTCCCTTCCCACATTCCCTCCTCAAACTTAAGAGCCTTAAAAATAATAATAATAATAATCTTGGAGAGCAGCAGAAAAGGCCTCACTTTTGAAGGTTCCTTGTGTTTATCAGGTCTCAGGACACCACAGAAATTTGGAGATAGCAGAATGGCAGCCTCTCTCCTTAAATAATCCCAGTTAGAATAAGGCTGAGGAGGTTCTCAGTGCTGGAGGGAGGAGCCCTCCCCACCCAGTAACACAGATGGGAATCCAATCATATTTTTTAATTCAACTGTTTGGTATCTGTAGGAAAGGTGAACAGAAAGGCAGAAGTGTTCCTTCCCTTTGATTCCCAAATCCATCCCCCATTCCAAGGCTCCCTCCCCACAGCAGGAATAGCTCGGGCAGAGCCAGAGTCAGGTGTGACACCAGAATAAACAAATCTTTAGAGAACCTTGGTCATGTCTGGGGTAAAACCAGGATTTTTTCTTTTTAAAGAGAGACAATCAGCACTTGGGTTCTGCCCAAGTGTGTAATTCCATGCAAAATGAGGGATGACACAAAAAGGGAGGTGCAAACAGTGTTCAGTGTTAGCCTGGCTGTGACAACGGGGGGAAATCCTGGAAGTCCCTTTTCCTTTTGGGTTTTGTTCCTTTCTTCTTGATTTTTTAACACAGTAACAGGCTCAGCTGAACTCCTGCAGAGTATCAAGGAGCTGGATGAGCTCCTGCTCCCACATCCACACTTCAGAACATTCATTCCATGTTTTGTGCCAAATATTAAATTCTTAATTCAAACGTGTAAGAGTTACTCTCATTATATTACTCTGGTTTTAACTACTGTGCTTTCCCCAAATTTAGGACTGAGGTGCCCAGCTCTGTGCAGAGCAGGGAGGTGCTGGCTAATTCCAGGCAGATGCTGAACACCTGCATTTGTATCTCACCCCAAAGCCCATCCTTGCTGGATTTACAGAACCAGAGAGGCTGATCTGCTTCTCCTACTCAGATCTGGAGCAGCAACCACTCATTTCTTACCTTCCAACCTGGAAATTCATGAGCAGTGCCAGCTAAAATTGAAAAAAAAAAAAAAAAAACCCACAGCAAATGAATCAGTGCCACAAAGGTGGTGCCTGCAGTACCTCAGCAGGCACAGACAGGTAAGCAGGGAGTGATTTTAACCTGTTTATCATCACTGAATGCACATCAGACCCCAACTCCCAGGGTTCTCCTGCACCCAACAGGGCAAGAGCTGCAACTGCTCCCTTTTAATGCAAGTCATTAACCTGCATTTGCCCTCAGGCTGCTGGAAGTTGCTGCAATCCCTTCATCTGGGCAAAATCTCTCTGGGAGATTTTAGTCTCAGCTCTAACTATCAAGCAAGCACAGCCTAGATGGGCTTTTCTCCTAGGCAGAGGTTGCTGCCAAAGCCTCGGGTGTATAAAGGCAGAGGAGACCTTGAGGTTTGCAGCAGCTGGGTTTGAAAGGGCTGCGAGTCTGGCTCAGCTGCTCCAGGCACAGGAGAGAGGCTCATTATTGAACAGAGTTCTCAGTGAGGGCAAGTGTGGCATCACTGCCAGACCCCACAGCACCCAGAGCTGCTCCCCCTCCGTGCTGCACCTGCTCCTGCACTCAGCAGAGCTGGGCATTCCTGGGAAAACAAAAACTCCAGCTCCTCTGGAAGCAAAGATTGCCCATGCTGTGTCTCACTCTCAGCAAGGAGAGCCAGAGCTGCTCCTTGCAGGGAACATCAGCAAATCCAGCTGGGAGCGTGCCCGGAGCGTCTCTGGGATCACGGAGGGGCTGGAGTTCCACCTCAGCCTGCCCAGGCCAACCTCCCCTGCAGGACAGGCAGGGCCCAGGAGCAGCGGGATTCCCAGGGACCTGGGGGGGATCCTGGGGAATTCCCAGGGACCTGGGGGGGATCCCTCTGAATTCCCAGGGACCTGGGGGGGATCCTGGGGAATTCCCAGGGACCTGGGGGGGATCCTGGGGAATTCCCAGGGACCTGGGGGTGATCCTGGGGAATTCCCAGGGACCTGGGGGTGATCCCGGGGAATTCCCACTGATCTCTGGGGTGATCCTGGGGAATTCCCAGGGACCTGGGGGTGATCCTGGGGAATTCCCAGGGACCTGGGGGGGATCCTGGGGAATTCCCAGGGACCTGGGGGGGATCCTGGGGAATTCCCAGGGACCGGGGGGGGATCCTGGAGAATTCCCAGGGACCTGGGGGGGATCCCTCTGAATTCCCAGGGACCTGGGGGGGATCCTGGGGAATTCCCAGGGACCTGGGGGTGATCCCTCTGAATTCCCAGGGACCTGGGGGGTGATCCCTCTGAATTCCCAGGGACCTGGGGGGTGATCCTGGGGAATTCCCAGGGACCTGGGGGTGATCCCTCTGAATTCCCAGGGACCCAGGGGTGATCCTGTGGAATTCCCACTGACCTGTGGGGTGATCCTGGGGAATTCCCAGGGACCTGGGGGGGACCCTGTGGAATTCCCACTGATCTCTGGGGTGGTCCCTGTGGAATTCCCACTGATCCCTGGGCTGATCCTGGGGAATTCCCACTGATCCCTGGGGTGATCCTGTGGAATTCCCACTGATCTCTGGGCTGATCCTGGGGAATTCCCACTGATCTCTGGGGTGATCCTGTGGAATTCCCACTGATCCCTGGAGTGGTCCCGTGGAATTCCCACTGATCCCTGGAGTGGTCCCGTGGAATTCCCACTGACCTGGGGGGTGATCCCTGTGGAATTCCCACTGATCTCTGGGCTGATCCTGTGGAATTCCCACTGATCTCTGGGGTGATCCTGTGGAATTCCCACTGGTCTCTGGGGTGGTCCCTGTGGAATTCCCAGTGACCTGTGGGGTGATCCCATGGAATTCCCAGTGATCCCTGGGCTGATCCCTGTGGAATTCCCAGTGATCCCTGGGCTGATCCCTGTGCAATTCCCTGCCCAGGCTGGCCCTGCTCAGGTCCCTGGGGTAGCTGCAGCTGCAGGTGCTGCCAGGCCCCAGCCCTGGCAGGTGTGTGCACACCCCCACACCTGCTCCAGCTCAGCACCACGGGCCTGATCCTTCCAGCCAGGCTGGGAAAATCCCAGCACCTGCTGTGGGAGCCTCTGCTCTTCCTGTGGCCAGGTTATCCACAAAGAACAGGAACACTTTGCTGCCTGGAACACTCCACCCCAGAGGGAAGCATTTCCCAGCTGGCCTGAAAAAAGGCAAGTTTTCAGTTTTTTGAGTGACATCTTTCTCAAATGATGGAAGGCAATTCAAAGGCAGCAGTATCTTCCCCACAGTTTAAAATCTAAATGAGAGGGTTTTTTTTTTTAGGAAGTTCTTCCCTCTGCATTCAAATTTGTTCTTTAAAATGCTGCTATTGTTGGGAAGAGAAGAGCATTATCCTAGAGCTGCCAGTCTCACAATCATGACAAACCTGCCATAATGGCAGAACTTTAAATGACAGATTATCTCTGCCATAAAACACACATCAAAGTTTCCTCTCTGCTCTGAGAGCAACTGTGAGCAATAAACTCTCAACAGCTCCAAACTCATTTCTTCCATCTCAGAAGCTCCTCCAAGTCCTCCCAATTTAACACTCCCAGGCACATCAAGGAGGCTTTTTGGCTTTGTATAAACATTTAAATTGTCTCATGTCCCCCCAGTGCTGCTCTCAGTCATGACAGAATAAAAGGGTTCTCAAACCTGCTCAGGCCTAGACAGGAAAGATGCTTTTCTGAAATAAACATCAACATGGAGTTTATCTTGTCATTTCTAGGGTCCACAGCCTGATGAGAGGGTTAAAATAACTCCTGTTTTTCAGTGGTGTAACACTATAAATACACCCAGCACATCACACATAGTTTTGTTTCTTTTAAGAGTTATAAATTTAGAATTACTCAAGTAGAGGCCCTGATGCCAAGTTTTGGGATGCTTTAGGTATCCTTGGGGTGTTACTGCCAGTTCAAATGTCTAAAACCCGAGTTCAGCACAGCCTAGATGGGGATTTCTCCTGGTCAGAGGCTAAAAAGGCTCAGGCAGCTCAGCTTCAGTAGAGCTGAGAAAAAGAAAAAAAAAAGAATTGTGGCCAACACTTGGTATTTCCTGGAAACGTGGCCCAGTTCCATGTGGTCTTTCTATGAAATCAAGGTGCTGCTGCTCTGCACTCTGCTGTTACCCAGAAAGGAGCTCTGGAGGCCCTGAGGTGATGCAGGAAGGCCAAGCAGGAGCCTCTTTGGACAGGAATCATTCACATCCCTCCTCCTCCTCCGCCTGGAACCGGGGCTGCCAATGCTCTGGAGCTCCTCCCTGCCCAGCCCTGACTGAACTTCCCTGTGGCACTGGCCAGCAGCAGCTCAGCTCATTCATTCCCTGCTCCATTCAGCATCCCAGGAGGGTTTATCAAGGCCTGGAGCAGCAGCAGCTCAGCTCATTCATTCCCTGCTCCATTCAGCATCCCAGGAGGGTTTATCAAGGCCTGGAGCAGCAGGAATGTCCTTGTGCCCCTGCCCTTGGCTCTGTCCCATGCAGTCACGGCGTCACTCGTTTGCCAGCGCCGTGCTGCTGCCTCCACCCAATCTCCCCATGGCATTGCATAATCCCAGCACGAAATTCCCAGCAGCACAGGCCAAAGCCCAAATTCTAACCCAAGTTCTTCACACACATCTGCATGAGCCACTAAAAACTCCACCCAAGTGGGCAGCACTGGCTGAATGCCCATTTCAGAGCTGACCCCACGACGGCCTCAAAGCTTAAAAGCTCAGCAGGGGTTTTGTAAGAGCTGGACCAAAGCTGTGTCCCAAACCACAGAGTGTGACAGCCACACACAGCCCAGCTCTGTGGGTTTGATCTGGGACAAGCCACCCAAAAAGAGAGGACTGAAATGGGTTTACAAGCTGTAAGTGGAGCGTGGCCTCACAAACATCCCCACTCCAAACACAGCAGTGTTCACTTGCAGCACAGAACATTCCCTCCACCTTGCTCAAGGAAAGCCAGGCATGGCTAGAAAAATCCTCCTCTAAAAGCACATCCTTCCTATAAAAATCCTCTCTTCAAATCATGTTCTTCCTTTAAAAATCCTCTCCTAAAACCACGTTGCCCCTTTAAAAATCCTCTCCTAAAACCACGTTGCCCCTTTAAAAATCCTCTCCTAAAACCATGTTGCCCCTTTAAAAATCCTCTCCTAAAGCACATTCCAGCTTTGTCCCCAGCACTTGGGCAAGAACGTCATGGCACCCCAGCAGAAGTCCAACGTTCACCGTGTCCCTCAGAGTGCCTGATAAGCTGTGGCACAGAGCTGGCACCTCCAGAATCACCAGTTCTGGCTGTGACAGCTGGGAGGAATTTGGGAACTGATACATGAATGGCTGGAGGAAGATCCTGCAGAAAGAGCAGAGGCTCCACCTTTGCTACCATCTGGAAAAGGGCATGTTCCCAGCAGGAGCCCCAGCAGCTATGGATGTGTTCACCTCCTGGAAGTGGAAATTCCCAACAGAATTTCAGGGAAGAGATCATTTGCAGGATGCACCACAAGCTGAACAGAAAGGAGACACAACTTTCCTGGCAGGAAACACATCCTGCAATCTTTCCAGCCTTTCAAAAGTTTGTTTTCAGAGGTTTTCCTTGCTACTGTCAGTCACCAAAGCACATCAAAAACGGAGCAATATTTGTTCTGTGAGCAGCTCCCATTTGCTCTGGGAGCCTTTAACAAAAATTATCCCATTTCATCTCCAGTTTTAATGACAAATTCTGGTTTTACTCAGAGCCAGACCAACATACCAATTCTCCCCCCACAGAATGCTGATGTTTCCCTTGCAGAGTCCCAGATCCAGAGCAGCTCTGGAGCAGGGAATGGCTGGGAGTGCAGAGGGAGCTGGAATGGCTCAGGGCATGGCTCAGGGAATGGCTGGGAGTGCAGAGGAGCTGGAATGGCTCAGGGAATGGCTCAGGGAATGGCTCAGGGCAGGGCTCAGGGCATGGCTGGGAGTGCAGAGGAGCTGGAATGGCTCAGGGAATGGCTCAGGGAATGGCTCAGGGAATGGCTCAGGGCAGGGCTCAGGGCAGGGCTGGAGTGCAGAGGAGCTGGAATGGCTCAGGGAATGGCTCAGGGCAGGGCTGGAGTGCAGAGGAGCTGGAATGGCTCAGGGAATGGCTCAGGGCAGGGCTCAGGGAATGGCTCAGGGCAGGGCTGGAGTGCAGAGGAGCTGGAATGGCTCAGGGAATGGCTCAGGGCAGGGCTCAGGGCAGGGCTGGAGTGCAGAGGAGCTGGAATGGCTCAGGGCAGGGCTCAGGGCAGGGCTGGAGTGCAGAGGAGCTGGAATGGCTCAGGGAATGGCTCAGGGCAGGGCTGGAGTGCAGAGGAGCTGGAATGGCTCAGGGCAGGGCTCAGGGAATGGCTCAGGGCAGGGCTGGAGTGCAGAGGAGCTGGAATGGCTCAGGGCAGGGCTCAGGCCAGGGCTGGAGTGCAGAGGAGCTGGAATGGCTCAGGGCAGGGCTCAGGGCATGGCTCAGGGCAGGGCTGGAGTGCAGAGGAGCTGGAATGGCTCAGGGCAGGGCTCAGGGCAGGGCTGGAGTGCAGAGGAGCTGGAATGGCTCAGGGCATGGCTCAGGGCAGGGCTGGAGTGCAGAGGAGCTGGAATGGCTCAGGGAATGGCTCAGGGAATGGCTCAGGGCAGGGCTGGAGTGCAGAGGAGCTGGCATTTCTCACCTAACGTGGCAGCTGCCGCCAGCCCGGCCGCGTAGGGATCCGTCCCCGGAGGAGCCGCGCTGATGATGTAGGGGTTGGGAACGAAGGCAGCAGGAGCTAAACCTGCTGAAAACATTCCTGTCAGTGAAAACAAACTCAACAGGACTGCAGCCCCACCACAACCCCCCTGCTGCTGCCTGGGCAGCACCACACTCCAGCTGGTTCCGTGGTTTTAAGCTTTTTACGGGTGGTTTTCTATAGGGAGTGACAACGTGTGAGTGCTGATGGGCAGAGGAGAGATCTGGCATTAAAAAACCCCAATTCCAAGGATTCAATGTTCCTTAAGAGGTAAAATCCCTTATATCCAACACCTCAGGGCAGACAGACCTGTCCAGGAGACTGGAGCTTGTCACTACTCTGTATTTCCTACAGCGAGTAACTCAGGACCCAAAGCACCCCGAGCTGAGCTCCGTGCCCCCCACAGATCCCAGCATTCCAACTGCTCAGTCTGGAAAGGGCTCAGGAGTGGGAAAACATTCTGTCCCTCTGCAAGGGACAGTTTAATCATTAGAGAAAGCCCAGGTGGGCGGGAGAGGGGTGTGCAGGGGAGGTGAAGGTGAAGGGGAGGAAGTCAAAAAGCTGAATAATTTCAATCCCTGAACTCCACTGAGCACACAAGGGCACAGCACAGAGCTGGGAGAGCCCCAACACATTTATATTGGTGTTTTGGGCAGGAAGAACTACCACAAATTGCTTATTGTGCTAAAAACATTAATGCATTGTTTTCCTGGTTTTCTACACATGATTAAGTGCTTTATTCCCAGTAAATAAATATATTTGATGAATAATTTTTATTGATATCAATCATGTGTTTACATAAATTACATTTTTAACTCATTAAGATCCCTGGCAGCACATTCATATTAATGTGATAATTAATTTGTGCATTAAATTGTGATGTTAAATTGTGCATTTCCCCTCACTTCACTCTGCTGTCAGCCTGACTTATGCTTCACTCAGAGACTTCCAAAGCCTCTCCTGACTGACCAGCACCCTCAGGGGAGTGAGAGTGTCAGTCCTGCCACACAGAGAACTCCTTTAAAAGGCTTCTCAAGTGTGCAAGAAACACCCACAAGCAAATGTGTAACAATGCACTTGTGCCCATGCACTGATTCTCAGCTGTAAAACACACTTTACACCCTCCCAGTCCCTTTTCCCCTGGTGTTTTCCCCAGGGACCAGGAGGAGGGCAGTGGAAGAGGCAGGAGGAGAGGCAGACTCACCTATGTGTGGCTGGTGGGCAGCAGCCAGGGCGTACTGCTGCTGCTGGGCTGCTGTCAGCTGCTGCACTGCCAGGGCGTTGGGCCTCTGGAACAGCTGTGGGGAGAGCACAGACAGCCCTGAAACTGGGCACAGACAGATGTGAAACTGGGCACAGACAGCCCTGAAACTGGGCACAGACAGATGTGAAACTGGGCACAGACAGATGTGAAACTGGGCACAGACAGCCCTGAAACTGGGCACAGACAGACCTGAAACTGGGCACAGACAGACGTGAAACTGGGCACAGACAGACCTGAAACTGGGCACAGACAGCCCTGAAACCGGGCACAAATAACCTGGAAACTGGGCACAGACAGCCCTGAAACTGGGCACAGACAGATGTGAAACTGGGCACAGACAGATGTGAAACTGGGCACAGACAGACCTGAAACTGGGCACAGACAGATGTGAAACTGGGCACAGACAGACCTGAAACTGGGCACAGACAGATGTGAAACTGGGCACAGACAGATGTGAAACTGGGCACAGACAGCCCTGAAACCGGGCACAAATAACCTGGAAACTGGGCACAGACAGCCCTGAAACTGGGCACAGACAGATGTGAAACTGGGCACAGACAGATGTGAAACTGGGCACAGACAGACCTGAAACTGGGCACAGACAGATGTGAAACTGGGCACAGACAGACCTGAAACTGGGCACAGACAGATGTGAAACTGGGCACAGACAGATGTGAAACTGGGCACAGACAGCCCTGAAACTGGGCACAGACAGCCCTGAAACTGGGCACAGACAGCCCTGAAACTGGGCACAGACAGACCTGAAACTGGGCACAGACAGACGTGAAACTGGGCACAGACAGACCTGAAACTGGGCACAGACAGACGTGAAACTGGGCACAGACAGACCTGAAACTGGGCACAGACAGCCCTGAAACCGGGCACAAATAACCTGGAAACTGGGCACAGACAGCCCTGAAACTGGGCACAGACAGATGTGAAACTGGGCACAGACAGATGTGAAACTGGGCACAGACAGACCTGAAACTGGGCACAGACAGATGTGAAACTGGGCACAGACAGACCTGAAACTGGGCACAGACAGATGTGAAACTGGGCACAGACAGATGTGAAACTGGGCACAGACAGCCCTGAAACTGGGCACAGACAGACCTGAAACTGGGCACAGACAGCCCTGAAACTGGGCACAGACAGACCTGAAATTGGGCACAGACAGATGTGAAACTGGGCACAGACAGATGTGAAACTGGGCACAGACAGACGTGAAACTGGGCACAGACAGCCCTGAAACTGGGCACAGACAGACCTGAAACTGGGCACAGACAGACCTGAAACTGGGCACAGACAGATGTGAAACTGGGCACAGACAGACCTGAAACTGGGCACAGACAGATGTGAAACTGGGCACAGACAGACGTGAAACTGGGCACAGACAGCCCTGAAACTGGGCACAGACAGCCCTGAAACTGGGCACAGACAGACGTGAAACTGGGCACAGACAGACCTGAAACTGGGCACAGACAGATGTGAAACTGGGCACAGATAGCACTGAAACTGGGCACAGACAGACCTGAAACTGGGCACAGACAGACCTGAAACTGGGCACAGACAGACCTGAAACTGGGCACAGACAGACGTGAAACTGGGCACAGACAGACCTGAAACTGGGCACAGACAGATGTGAAACTGGGCACAGACAGACCTGAAACTGGGCACAGACAGATGTGAAACTGGGCACAGACAGATGTGAAACTGGGCACAGACAGACCTGAAACTGGGCACAGACAGACGTGAAACTGGGCACAGACAGCCCTGAAACTGGGCACAGACAGACCTGAAACTGGGCACAGACAGATGTGAAACTGGGCACAGACAGATGTGAAACTGGGCACAGACAGACCTGAAACTGGGCACAGACAGATGTGAAACTGGGCACAGACAGACCTGAAACTGGGCACAGACAGCCCTGAAACTGGGCACAGACAGCCCTGAAACTGGGCACAGACAGACCTGAAACTGGGCACAGACAGATGTGAAACTGGGCACAGACAGCCCTAAAACTGGGCACAGACAGCCCTGAAACTGGGCACAGACAGACCTGAAACTGGGCACAGACAGATGTGAAACTGGGCACAGACAGACCTGAAACAGGGCACAGACAGATGTGAAACTGGGCACAGACAGACCTGAAACTGGGCACAGACAGATGTGAAACTGGGCACAGACAGACCTGAAACTGGGCACAGACAGACGTGAAACTGGGCACAGACAGACCTGAAACTGGGCACAGACAGCCCTGAAACTGGGCACAGACAGACGTGAAACTGGGCACAGACAGCCCTGAAACTGGGCACAGACAGCCCTGAAACTGGGCACAGACAGACCTGAAACTGGGCACAGACAGCCCTGAAACTGGGCACAGACAGCCCTGAAACTGGGCACAGACAGCCCTGAAACTGGGCACAGACAGCCCTGAAACTGGGCACAGACAGACCTGAAACTGGGCACAAATAACCTGGAAAATGGGCACAGACAGCCCTGAAACTGGGCACAGACAGATGTGAAACTGGGCACAGACAGATGTGAAACTGGGCACAAATAACCTGGAAAATGGGCACAGACAGCCCTGAAACTGGGCACAGACAGATGTGAAACTGGGCACAGACAGACCTGACACTGGGCACAGACAGCCCTTAAATCAGGCAGGCAGCAAAAGAGTGTTCTTAAATCAGGCACAAAATACAAACCATGTCCTTAAACTGGGCACAAACACCCCTCAAATCAGGTACAAACACCCCTCAAATCAGGCACAAACAACCCTCAAATCAGGTACAAACACCCCTCAAATCAGGTACAAACACCCCTGAAATCAGGTACAAACACCCCTCAAATCAGGCACAAACAACCTCAAATCAGGCACAAACACACCAACACTCCTTAACTCAGTCACAGAAACACAAACAGCATCCTCAAATCTGGCACAAACACACCAACCCTGCTGAACTGGGGCACAAACACACCAACCCTGCTGAACTTACACACAAACACACCAACCCTGCTGAACTGGGGCACAAACACACCAACCCTGCTGAACTTACACACAAACACACCAACCCTGCTGAACTCACACACAAACACACCAACCCTGCTGAACTGGGGCACAAACACACCAACCCTGCTGAACTCACACACAAACACACCAACCCTGCTGAACTGGGGCACAAACACACCAACCCTGCTGAACTGGGGCACAAACACACCAACCCTGCTGAACTGGGGCACAAACACACCAACCCTGCTGAACTTACACACAAACACACCAACCCTGCTGAACTGGGGCACAAACACACCAACCCTGCTGAACTCACACACAAACACACCAACCCTGCTGAACTTACACACAAACACACCAACCCTGCTGAACTCACACACAAACACACCAACCCTACTGAACTTACACACAAACACACCAACCCTGCTGAACTGGGGCACAAACACACCAACCCTACTGAACTCACACACAAACACACCAACACTGCTGAACTCACACACAAACACACCAACCCTGCTGAACTGGGGCACAAACACACCAACACTGCTGAACTCACACACAAACACACCAACCCTACTGAACTGGGGCACAAAAAGCAGCAACTCCTTCCTTCTCCAGCAATCCCTTCACACCACATTTCCTGTAACCCTACAGATACTCCACACCTCAGAAGGACCTGAACTCCTTTGGAATCAATTGCCCATGTCAATCCACCTGAAAAACCCCACATTTCTGCAGCACAGCCAGCCCCAGCCCAGCTTTTCCCTCAATCCCAAAGGATTTATCCCAGCTCCTGCTCACACCCAGCTGCAGCCTGGGGGTCCCCAGGAGCACTCCCAGGTGTTGGGAGTGCCCCCGGTGTGCCCTCCCAGTTTGGCTGAAATGGGAAATGGGATGGAAAGGGGGTGGCAATGGGGTGCAGAGCCAAGTCTGGGACACCCAAGGTGCCTTCAGAGCCAGCAGAGGGGACCCAGCCCCAGGATCACAAACCCCAGACCAAACACTTCCTTCACCTGCAGCCCCCTGCCCACTTCTCAAGGTTATTGAGAATTTGTTCCTCACTAAGGAAAAAGAATAGGATTCCCCTGAAGTATTTTTGCTGAGGGGTGGGGTGGTTTTTTTTTTCCTTTCTTCAGGGCCTTACTAGAAGTTTATTTCCCAGCTTCTTTTGCATCTCCCTGAAGGAAATCCCTGAATTCACCCATCTTCAGCTGTAATTAAAACATTTAAGGACGCACCAGCTGAATATCTCCTCTGAAATTATCCAGCATGTCCATCCCCCCTCACTTCCGAGGTGGGAATGACTTGACAAAGCACTGTGAGAAATGTTTTCTCCCTCCACTCCCTCAGAACAGACTTGGATGCCCAAATGCCTATGATTTTCACACCTATTATCCTGCCCTCCTTTCAGACAAGGCAACTGCTGGCAGACAGAGCAATAATTCTGCCCAAATTTTTGGCAGAAACCCACAAGCATCATGAAGTAGCCCAGAATCATAAAAAAACTCTATTATTTCTTTTATTTAGAGGCAAAAATTGGCATTGGTTCTCCTGAGAGCAGGGTGAGCAAAGCTGTGTGAGAAAATCCACCTTTATTTCTGTCTTCTTACAAGTTCAGGTGGAGAAAACACATCTGAGGGATTAGCATTGGGTTTATGAGGTGGAAATGCAGCATTTAGGGCAGCCAGAATTAACCTGTTGTGTGCCAAACTCACCCTCACAACAGCTTTGTTTGCTCATCCCTCAGGACGTGGCGCTCCTACAACACACAGGGGCTATCAGAATGTTCCTTGTGGAGGAAAATAGCTGATCTCCAGCTCCTTTATTGCCTCCTGGGCCATAAAACGCCCTGAGCAGTCTGGGCACACAACACACCTGCTCTCCTGGCCCCTTGTGTTGTTTTAAGGTGCCATTCCTGGTCACACAAAGCCGGGTGGCAGCTCTGCTCAGGTGTCACCTCTGTTCTGGTGCCACCCATCACCAGGAGCTTGGGCAAAGCTGCACTGACATCCTGGAACACAAACCCTGTGAGGAACTGATTGCAGGGATGGAGAACTCTCCCTGGCTTCCCTAAAATAGCTGACTTTATCTGAGGGAGCTGGGGGTGCCCAGCCTGGAGAAAAGGAGACTCAGGGGTGGCCTCAGCACTCTCTGCAGCTCCTGAAAGGTGCCTGTGGCCAGCTGGGCTTGGGCTCTTTCTCCAGGAGCTGACAGAACCAGAGCACACAGCCTCAGCTGCCCCAAGGGAAATACAGGTTGGGTAGCAGGAAAAAGCTTTTCATGGCAAGAGTGATAAAGTTCTGGAATGGCTGCCCGGGGAGGTGGTGGAGTCCCCATCCCTGGGTGTGTTTAAAACAAGCCTGGATGTGGCACTGGGGGCCAGGGTTGTGCTGAGGGGTTGGGGCTGGGCTGGACTCGATGGTCTGGAAGGTCTCTTCCAACCCAGGGATTCTGTGAATGCTGTGAACACCCCTGAGTGCAAAACACCAGAGAGATCATGGACAACAGGAGCAGCAGAACATGGAATGAGGGACAGTGGCTCTGTGGGAGTGACCAGCAACATCTCACTGATCAGCAAATATGGGGAAAAAAACCCAAAACTATAAATCCCCTAAACTGCTTCCTCCTGAAGTGTGGATTCCTCTACAACATCCTCGGGATTGGGGTCTGCTTTCGGATTAGTTCAGCAATTTGAGCTTTTCAGCTTTCTTCAGCTGCAAAATTTCACCAAACCCTTGAGTTCTCACAGGCTTTTCCAGCCTGTTGATGTGGATTCCATCCCAGCAAAGCAGAGAGGAAATGCTGGGTTGTTATTTCCTTCTCCTGAGGGCACAAAAAGCATTTATCTCCCTAAAAACACTTGTGCTCACTTCACACATGTGAGGACTTCCACACCTCCCAAATGCAACTCAACGAACCACCTGGGAATCAGAAAAACTGGGAGAAAGGAATCCACACCCACTCAGAGCCTCAATACTTCACCATCAATATTTCACCTGCTGCTCTTGGCTCTTTTTGTTGTCTGCCTGCTCTGGGGGCTCATCTAGTCCCTGCAAAATTTGACTTCCAGACATAAAAGGTCTGCAAGAAAGCTGGAGAAGGTTTTTTTTACAGCACAGGACAAGGGTGAATAGCCTTAAACTAAGAGAGGAGGGATTCAGATGGGATCTTGGGAAGGAATTGTTCCCTGGCAGGGTGGGGAGGGGCTGGAATGAATTCCCAGAGCAGCTGGGGCTGCCCCTGGATCCCTGGCAGTGCCCAAGGCCAGGCTGGAGCAGCCTGGGACAGTGGGAGGTGTCCCTGCCATGGCAGGGGTTGGAATTGGATGAGTTTTAAAGCCTTTTCCCACCCAAAGCATTCCAGGATTCTGTGACCTCTCCCTCTCCCCAACTTTAATTCACAACCTTGCTCAGCTCCCTCAGAAGAAACTCAGCCCAGCTGCAGATTTCATCCTGTGCCTGTCCAAGGAAGCAGAGCCAAGAAAAACCATCCCAATGCAGCCTTTCCTCAGGCAGAGAAGCCAGGGGAGCTCTGGGAATCATCAACTCCACGTATTTAGGGAGAGCTGTGCCGTCTCCATCTGCTGACAGCACAGCCCCACATTCCAAACCCAGAGATCAGTGCTGAAGGTGGGACTGAGGAGTAGGAAAAGGCCCAGGAACCTCTGCAACAGGAATATCAACCTGAATTTACAAAGGTATCAGAAAAGGGCATTTCAGGCTGCTGGGAAATGCATTTGGAGTGAAAAGCTACAAAGCCCTGAGACGGTTCTGGAGGAGTTCAGGGAGATCAGCCAACATTTCAGTGAGGCTGCTCCATGTGCAGACAAATGAAGGATGATTTCCACCACGTGGAGGAGCTCACTGAGGGAACTGCAAGGAAGCAGAACCCCGGAGTTATGGGAATTCTGGAAGACAGATTTTCCTCAGCCAATTTCTTCCGCAATATCAACATCTGACATCCCCAATCAGATCAGATCTGGGTAAAACCTTCCCCTTCCTCACCCTGCCTTCAGCTGTGCTCCCTGTAATCCTTCCAAGGATGGGATGCTTCCCCACAACCCCAAAAGGCACTTTTGGGGATGAGATCCCTTGTTCAGGACAGATTTCCTGCTGCCAACAGAATGGCCAAAGTCAGATTCCTTTCATCCAGGCTGAGAGTGGCAGTGGGCAGCAAGGACCCCTGGCTCTGGGCATCAGGAATTAAGGGAATGGGCACAAGACCCCTGGATTTACACAAACCTGCCCTGAGAGGGCACACCTGGCTGGGGAACGATTCCTGATCTTTACTACAGCACCTCAGGCTGACTGAAGGCTCCTGTTTGCTTTCACTGCAGGTGGAAGCTGCCACAAGGGTGAACACTGAAAAGAACAGATCTTGTCTGACAGCCCTGCAGGGCCTGGCTGGGACCAAGGGACAGCAGCTGTGTCCCCACTGCTCCCCCAAAATCAGGGAGGGGTGAGGGGGGATTTGGGCTTCACAACACAGAAAGGGAGCTGGGAAGGGGCTGGAGCCCCAGGAGAGGCTGAGGGAGCTGGGAAGGGGCTCAGCCTGGAGAAAAGGAGGCTCAGGGGGGACCTTGTGGCTCTGCACAGCTCCTGCCAGGAGGGGACAGCCGGGGGGGTCGGGCTCTGCTCCAGGGAACAGGGACAGGAGGAGAGGGAACGGCCTCAGGCTGGGCCAGGGCAGGCTCAGGGTGCAATCAGCAGGAATTTCCCCATGGAAAGGGGGCTCAGGCCTTGGAACTGCCCAGGGGGGTTTGGAGTGCCCATCCCTGGAGTTGTCCCAGGAATTCCTGGAGGTGGCACTGAGAGCTCTGGGCTGGGTTCAGGGTGGGGATTGGGCACAGCTGGGATTTGATTCTCTGAGAGGGCTTTTCCAGCCTCAGTGATTCCATGATTCCCAGACAGTTGGTGACACAGAGGTGACATCAGCTCCACACAGACAGTGCCCATCCACTTGGTATGAAATAAATGCAAACCCAGGCAGAAATCCACAGCCCCTAATACAGGGACCCTTCCCTGCTCTGCCTTCCTTTGGCAGGGTTCATTTCCACTAGTGAGGTGCCAGATGTGCCAAATTTGAAATATTAATTTTTAAAGGCTGAAAGAAACAAACAAAAACTCCTCAAACTTGTAAATGAGCCTTCACTTAAACAGAAAACCCTGACAAAATGCAAATTCCAGGCTTCCCACTGCTGCCGTTCCAGCTCCATCTCTAATGCTTCTCCAGAAGCAGCTCACTTGTGGAGCCCTGATGTTTTAAAAAACACACAACTTTCCTGGTTTAGAAGGAATTATGGCATCCCAGGCCTTACCCCAGAGCAAGACAAAGACTTGGAACTATCTGTTTTTTCTCCTTTTTGAACTCTACAGCAGCTATTTAGTTTAATCATTAAATTTTCCATCATTAACCTCCCAAAGATGCTGTAGAACAGAGCAGCCAACTGAGCTCCAACACAGATATTTACACTGCTTTTAAGGCTGTGAGATAACTCAGCACAAACTTGGCAATGCTTTCCCTCGCTCCAGAGTGCCAGAGGCTCTTCTGCTAAAAAAATCAGATATTTTAGGGAAGCCAGGGAGAGTTCTATATCCCTGCAATCAGCTACAACAAAGGATTCCCTTCTACTTTGAGGGATATCAGACTTGCAAAGGGAGAGCAATAAAGTTTAGAATCATTACCCAAACGAGCAGGAACGGGAGCAGAGCAGGAGTCGATTGCTGGAGCCAGGCCCAGCATTCAGCAGGAGCCAAGGGAGTCTGGGCTTGTGTGGGAGAAAGGTCAAACAAACCTAAGCCAGGCTCAGATAAAGGTTTGCAGTAGTGGACTCTGCCCTTAGGGTTTAAACTCAGGTAGAAGAAAAGTTTGAACTTGTAATTGCCTCAGGCTGCTCTGGCTGAGCAAAGCTGAGTGTGGGGCTCAGCAAAACACAAAGTGGGGCTCAGCAGGGCCCAGTGTGGGGCTCAGCAGGGCCCAGTGTGGGGCTCAGCAGGGCTCACACCTGGGCTCACACCTGGGCTCACACCTGGGCTCACACCTGGGCTCAGCAGGCCTCACACCTGGGCTCACACCTGGGCCCAAGCAGGGCTCACACCTGGGCTCACACCTGGGTTCAGCAGGGCTCACACCTGGGCTCACACCTGGGCTCACACCTGGGCTCAGCAGGGCTCACACCTGGGCTCAGCAGGGCTCACACCTGGGCTCACACCTGGGCTCACACCTGGGCTCACACCTGGGCTCACACCTGGGTTCAGCAGGGCTCACACCTGGGCCCAAGCAGGGCTCACACCTGGGCTCACACCTGGGTTCAGCAGGGCTCACACCTGGGCTCAGCAGGGCTCACACCTGGGCTCACACCTGGGTTCAGCAGGGCTCACACCTGGGCTCAGCAGGGCTCACACCTGGGCTCACACCTGGGCTCAGCAGGGCTCACACCTGGGCTCACACCTGGGCTCACACCTGGGCTCACACCTGGGCTCAGCAGGGCTCACACCTGGGCTCACACCTGGGCTCAGCAGGGCTCACACCTGGGCTCACACCTGGGCTCACACCTGGGCTCAGCCCAGCCCACCACGGGGCTCAGCAGGGCCCAATGTGGGGACCAGGAGGGCCCAAATTGGGGCTTAACAAAACCCAGCGTGGGGCTCAGCAAAGCCCAGGGCAGGGCTCACACCTTTGCTGAGCAGGTGTTGGCTCTCAGTCACCTCCTGGGCTCCAGGGCGAGTGTTTGGGTTTTTTTTAGTACTTTTTACTATTTTTAAAGCTCTTTTTCAATGCCAGCTCCTCAAGACAGCCAGGATCACCAGAGAGGGCAGTGCTGTGGGAACTGCTGTGGGAATTCTGATTATTCCAGCTGCCATGGGACTCAGATCTGCTCTAGTTCCCTGGGAGGACACACACAGCACGAAGACAATGACAACACCTCCAATCTTCCTCCATCCCTCTTCCAAGGACAGGATCCCGAGCTCATCCTACCCCACACCGACCCCACTGGAGCCATGGGGCTGGATCAGGGACCAGGGACCAGGGATCAGGCATCAGGGATCTGGGATCTGGGACCAGGCATCAGGGATCTGGGACCAGGGATCTGGGACCAGGCATCAGGGATCAGGGATCTGGGATCAGAAACCAGGGACCAGAAACCAGGGATCAGAGACCAGGGACCAGGGACAGGGATCAGGGATCTGGGATCAGGGACCAGCCATCAGGGATCTGAGACCAGGGATCAGAAACCAGGGATCAGAGACCAGGGATCAGAGACCAGGGCCAGGGATCAGGGATCAGGGACCAGGGACCAGGCATCAGGGACCAGGGATCAGAAACCAGGGATCAGGGACCAGGGACCAGGGACCAGGCATCAGGGACCAGGGACAGGGATCCAGGGACAGGGATCCAGGGATCACTCTGTACCTGCTGCTGGGAATTGTAGTCAAAGAGCCCCACGGTGGCCGCAGCCGAGTCCACGGGGACCTGAGTGCCGGAATAATCGAACTGCAGCGGCTCCATGCCCACGTGCTCCATGGGGTCCAGGGGCACGCTCTGCGATTCCATGTTGGAGAAGTCCTCCACGGGCTTGGCCCCGTTGGTGCTGGCCAGCTGGGCCAGGCCCTCGGAGCCGTTCTGGTTGGGGCCCAGCAGATCCACCTCGCTCGCCGAGTTCTGGCAGTTCCCGGGCGTGCGGCTGCGTGGGGAGGGGGGAAAGGGGTCAGGAGAATGCTCCAGCCCAGCATGCCACCCTCCAGGAGGAGGTGGAGTACAGGAGGGAAAAATAAAAGCATGGTCTGAAGTCGTTCACCAAATTAATTCTATGGAGAATTGATGTATTTTTTGAAAATTAAAACTAAAAGCAGGAATGCTCCATCACACCCCCAGACCCAGCAGAACTGCCCAGAGGTGGTGGAGTACAGGAGGGAAAAATAAAGGCATGGTCTCAAACAGTTCTCCATATTAATTCTATGGAGAAATTGGTGTTATTTAAAAAATAAAAACTAAAAGCAGGAATGCTCCATCACATCCCCAGACCCAGCAGAACTCTTTGGAGGTGTTGTAGAAGAGGGGGCAAAAACCAGGGATGGTCTGAAATAGTTAATTCTACTGAGAAATATATTAAAAAAAAACAAAAACAAAGCAGGAATACTCCATCCCAACATCACACCTCTAAACCCACCAGAACTGCTTGGAGGTGTTGCAGTAAAGGGGGGAAAAATAAAAAAGATGGTCTGAAATAGTTCACCGAATGAATTCTACTGAGAAATATGTTTTTAAAAATAAACAAAAAATAAAATTAGGCATGCTACAGCCCAGCACCACAGCAGCAATACACCCCCAGACCCACCAGAACTCCCTGTAAGTTGCAGAAGTGCTGTAGGAGTATTGTGGAAGACAAGAAAAAAATAAAGAGATGGTCTGAAATAGTTCCCTAAGTTAATTCTACACAGAAGTTGATGTATTTAAAAAAACAGAAGCAGGAATGCTCCAGCCCAGCATGAGACCCACCAGGCCTGCCTGCAGGTGGTGTAATAAGTAAAAAATCATGGTCTGAAATTGTCCCCTGAGTTAATTCTACATAGAAATTGATGGATTTTAAAAACTAACAAAAAATAACCCACAAGCCCCAGTCCCCAGCCTCAAACACCTGTTACAGAAAAAATGTAAAAAAATCAGGTTCTGTTTTCTCCTCACCTGAGAGTCAGACAGAACAAGCTCCAATCTCCCAAAGCACTTATATTTACTGGAGTATTTGGTGATTTTTAATTGTGTGGAGCTCTGGCACCAAATCTCACTTAACACCACTCTAAGGTAGCTGCCACGGGCTCCTGATCACCCAGAACAAGGACTGGACTTCATGGGAATGCTTCATAGCCATGGAGGAGCCAGGAATGTGCATTTCCCAGCACTTTGTTTGGCTTTTACATTCTATTTTACCATTTGTTTGGCTTCTCCAGTTTTCCTACAGGCCACCAGTAACCACAAGAGATCCAGAAATGAGCAAGGGACACAAATGTATCAATGACATCAAGGGCCACCATTTCAGGAGGTTTTTACCCCTGCAGAGCTGCAAGGAACAACTCCAAAGCCCCAGCTGTGATGTGGACAGGACAGGAGCAGAGCCAACCCTTCCCAAGGGGGTTTCCATGGGAATCCCACACAGAGGGATTAAAAACAGGAGTGAAAATCACGGGGATCACACCCAGCCCTGAGCTCTCAGGGGTTCCCTGGGGACATTCAGAACATCCTGGGGACACTACAGCATGGAAAACCCTTCCCAAAAACATCAAGTGCGTGCCCAGGTTTGGGACTGGGCTGACTGCCAGGGGCTGCTCTGCTCCTCACCCCACCAGTGAGGGACTGGGGGGACACTGGGAGGGTGACACAGCTGGGACAGCTGATCCCAACTGATCCAAGGGCTCTTATAAAAGAGATTTTATCATTTATTTATCGAATCGTCGGGATCAGATAGAGGAAGGGGTTGGGCACACTGAGGGTGGGCAGGCCCTGGCACACATTCCCAGAGCAGCTGGGGCTGCCCCTGGATCCCTGGCAGTGCCCAAGGCCAGGCTGGACAAGGCTTGGAGCACCTGGGACAGTGGGAGGTGTCCCTGGGTGGGATTTAAGATCCCTTCCATCCCAGGCCACTCTGGGATTCTGTGATATCCCAGCCCACACAGCACCCAGAGCTGAGGGAAGAGGGAAGGGGAGGCTGTTTGGAGTGCTGGTGTTTGGTCTTCACCAGTCCCTGCCACAGAATCCCAGACTGGGTCAGGCTGGGAGGACCCCATGGGGTCACTGGTGCCACTCCCAGAGCCCAGGGCACAGCAGGGTGCCCATGTGGCTCTGGAATGTGCCAGGGAGGAGACTCCAGCCCCTCTCTGGGCTCTGCCCGGGGCTGGCACTGCCCAGGGCAGTTCTGCCTCCCGGGCAGGGGCAGCTCCTGGGCTCAGGCCCTGCCCGGGGCTCTGGGGCCATCGCTGGGCCTGGAGCAGAGCCTGGGGCTGCCCTGCCCTCCTGCACACAGGGATGGACAGGGATGGACAGGGATGGACAGGGATGGACAGGGATAGCCAGAGAAACCTTCAGGGATGGACAGGGACAGCCAGGGATGGACAGGGATGGACAGGGATAGCCAGAGAAACCTTCAGGGATGGACAGGGACAGCCAGGGACAGCCAGGGATGGACAGGGATGGACAGGGATAGCCAGGGACACCCTCAGGGATGGACAGGGACAGCCAGGGATGGACAGGGACAGCCAGGGATGGACAGGGACAGCCAGGGACACCCTCAGGGACAGCCAGGGACACCCTCAGGGATGGACAGGGAGAGCCAGGGATGGACAGGGATGGACAGGGATAGCCAGAGAAACCTTCAGGGATGGACAGGGACAGCCAGGGATGGACAGGGACAGCCAGGGACACCCTCAGGGATGGACAGGGACAGCCAGGGACACCCTCAGGGATGGACAGGGACAGCCAGGGATGGACAGGGACAGCCAGGGACACCCTCAGGGACAGCCAGGGACACCCTCAGGGATGGACAGGGACAGCCAGGGATGGACAGGGACACCCTCAGGGATGGACAGGGACACCCTCAGGGACACCCTCAGGGATGGCCAGGGACACAAGGGACAGCCAGGGACAGCCAGAGCTGAGGGCCCTGTCGAGGCTGAGCAGCCCCAGCTCCCTCAGCCTTTCCTGGGCAGGGAGATGCTCCAGTGACCCCCAGTGGAGCCCAGCTTTCCTGGGAATGGGGTGGCTGACACCTTCCCTGGGATGTGCTGCATGAATTCCTGCTTAGCTTCGCTTCCATGCCCAGTTTTTCCTTTCCCCATTCAAATGTTCCCACCTCAGCCCACGAATTTTCACTTTTCCCTTTCCAATTCTCCCCCCCGTGGCCCTGCAGGGGATGGAGTGAGAGCCTGGAGAGACTGAGCTTAGACCCCATCACTGATTATTATTAAGTGATTATTATTAACTGATTAATCACTAAGCACCAATGCACATACCTGAAGTCTTTGACATCGGCGTCGATCCCGTTCTGAACAGGCAAACCATTGGATTTATCCATCACATCCCCCTCCTCCTTCAGATCTCCCAATTTATCTCCATCAAACGTGCCCTTGCTTTTCTTATCCCCTTTGTCATTCTCATCACTCTCTGCATCCCTTGGCCCCTGGGCAAAAGAGACATTGTTTTAATAAGCTGAGTTTTCAGATCAATCTTCCCGTTACCCCGAGATGGTAACAAATCAAAGACACATGTCACCATAAAAGAAGTCACTTGCAAACATTAATTCCTACCCCAAAAAAATAGCTAAAAATGCAAAGTACTCAATAATAATCAAAGAAATCAGGGAATTAGCTCTCATTCTTCCAAGAGGTGTTTCATCTCTTCAGGTTTCTTCATTTAGTAACTCAAGGTTTGCTTTTATAGACTCTAAAAATCCCATGCCAAAATAATTTTAAGGAATTCTCTTTCTAGATGGGACTTAAGAACTTCAAAATCAACACCAGCAAATGCTGCAGGGGCATAAAGTGAATTAGTGCCTCTCTGAAGTGCCTGGCTCAGTGTCAGAGACAGCTCTTGACTGGACAAGTGCTTGAAAATCACCTCAGTTTTGGAGGCATCACCAGTGAATTCCAAGGCACAGCTCATTTTAAAACACTCAAATAAATCACTGCCTCAGTCACTGGCCCCTGTAATCCTGAAGCACATTTCTTTGGGAGAAAAGAGGGAAAAAAAGAGGGGAAAAAAAGGATTTCTGTTCTGTTGATCATTCCATGAGTGGCATTACATCTGCAGCGTGTCTGCATTTTATTGCACTTGGGAGGAGAATAAAGGGTGATGATGCCTGGGGCAGTGTTTTGAACAACAAAAGGGAGAGGAAAAACAACATAATTTATGATAAAAACCAGCAAGGGGCATATAAACATATTTATCAGAGGCAGCTTTGGTGCTGTCACAGGGACAGACATCCAAAGCCTGCCTTCTGCCTGACTGGAGGGAGAAGTGCTCTGCACACAACATTTCTGCCTCTACCCACTGAACCCTTTCCCCACTCTCTCTGATTGCAGGGAGGGATTTTTTCCCTCATATTTAGAGAAAAAAAAAATTGTTCTGAAAGCAAAAATCTTTTGGTGTTGCTTCTGAAAGAAAATAAAATTGTGTTTCCTTAATATTCCTTGGAAATGCCACCTGTCAGTCCAGCCGTGGAGCAATATTGCCCCAAAGAAGGGGGTTCAGCAGTGACAGCTGTGTCACCCCTGGCACTCTGATTGTGCTGAGCAGCAAACCCCTCCTGACCCCCAGCTGGGATGAACTGCCTCCCTGCCCTGAGTGCTCACATCCCAGAAATCCTCCCTGCTCTCCCAGGGCTCTCCCAGGTCCTTGGGCACCCTCTGATGAGGGCCAGCAACCCCTGCAGGGCTGGGGGGAGCTGCAGAGGACAGCAGCCAAAGGAGGCTTCTCCACCATTTCTGGAGCCCTGTTCCCCACTCCAGGGCTGGGCTCGATGCCAGCTCTCCCCACATCCATGAGCTGGAGGCTGGGCCCCTTCCCCAGCCCACAAAAGGGGTGCTGCCATTCCCCAGGGGAACGAGCTGCCCCAGCAATGCCAGCTGTGACACACACCCAGCCCCTAACAGGAGCTCCAGGGAAGGGTGCCTGACACCAATCTGTTTGGTGGGGGGGTTTTATTCCAAAAAACTGCGTAAGGAAAACCTCCAGGACAAGGATGAACATGATGCCATGACAGTTATCATCAGGTAAAGAGCCTGGAGCTGGAATCCCATTTGTGGGATCAGCACCAACAGGCTCAGTGCAGGTTTGTGGCACCTTCCCCAAGGATTAGCTTGGATGGGGTGTTTCTGCTGGGGGGCTTTTCCAAGGATCCAGGGAACGCCAGCACCTTCCCATCTCCCACCCCACATCCCCAAGCCAAGGACTAAACCTGCCCTGTTTGAGGGAAGAGCCAAACTGAGAGCAAGAAAGAAACCTCTGCCCTAGGAATGATTCACAACCAAGCAAACCAAGAGAAAAGAAGAGAAAGGTGGCAATCAGGCACTTACAAATGCTCCTTTCCTTAGGCAGGAGTCTCCAGGAGATGAGCTCAGCACATACTCCACCATGCTCACTCCCAGCCCTCCACTCTCTGACCGTGGTGACAGCACCGAGTTCACTTCACTGTTCACATGGAAGCCCTGCCCAGGTCTTCTCTGAACCATAATTGGCTGGGAAACAGAGTGATCTGGAACAGAAACATGGGAAACTCTCACAAGCAGATCCAACTATTCAAAGGAGGCAATTTAAATCATTCAATATGTACTCCCCAGGGGCTTATTTGCACTCACAAGTGCCAACTCTGTGATTCTGCTGATGTCCATTAGTTAAGCCAGGATGGCTTTCTCATTTTTTAAATACTACAACATGTAAACCTGCAAGTGAGAGCTAGGATTAAAATGTAAACTTATAAAATGACTAATTAAAGGTTGCAATTAAAAAAACCAAAGTTTTAGTTTTTAGTTTTAGTAAAATTCTTGCGTTAGCACAGTGAAAACAAGTTTTGGTTTGTCATTTAAAACATGATCCTGCTGCTCCACCAGCCCTGTGTCCTTTGTTCCACCAATTGTTGTGTTCGTGTCAAGATCAGAGATTTTCCTGGCTGCTCTTTCCTCAAGAAAAGGTTTCTGAGGAGTTCATTTCTCCTTCTTCATCCCCCTGTCCTCCTGCCCCAGCCCTTTGCCATCGCTGAGGCTTTGAGGCTCAACCAGGACAGACTCGGGGGCTCCAAATCCTTCGGGCTCTGCCCAAATCCCTGCCTGGGGAGGGGAGAGTGACCCCAAAAGGGGAAGGGGAAGGGGATTCTCTGCTCCTGGCAACAGGCAGGGAGTCAAAAATAGCAGGCAGCAGGTGTAGGAGTTGCCAGGGGCTGGTGGGACATCAATAGCCAAGGATATTGACACTGGAGCTTCCTCGTGAAGCAGGTGAAAGGAATTCCATCCTCTCACTGCTCCTGGCTGAACTTCCTTCCTTTTCCCATCAACGTGGCCACAAAGACTTTTTGGGATAAAACTTCCAAAAAAGGGGAAAAGCCAGTTTTAACCAGGCACTGCTGCCCAACTCTGTGTCCCCAGGAGGGGAAGGAAGGGCAGGACTGCAGCTTTGAGCTGGGCTGGCTTTGAAGGGTCTAAATCCACAACTTTGGGGTAGAGTAAAACCCCAAATCCACGTGGGAGGCCTGCAGTGCATCCTGTGGGCACGGATGGAGAAGGGATGGAGCCAAGGAAGATCCAGGCCTCACCTGGATGGACTGGGGGGGGGGGGTTGTGGGGGGAAAAAGCTTCCCAAAAAGAAAGGGAAAAGCTGGTTTTAACCCAGCACTGCTGCCCAACTCCGTGTCCCAGGAGTGGAAGGGAGGGCAGGACTAGAGCTTGTAGCTTTTAGAAGTTCTGAAAAGCCTTTAAAGGTTCCAAATGCACAAGTGTGAGGCAGAGGAGTGAAAGCCCAAATGCAGCAGGGCAGCCTGGGCACGGGTGGAGCCAGGGAGGATCCGAGCTCCACCATCCCACGGGGGCTGCAGGGACTGGGGGGTTTGGGGAGCAGAGCCAAAGGGAGACTTTTAGGGGAGCCAAAGGGAAACTTCCAGACCCTCAGGGCTCTGTGAGCTGGGGGGTGAATGGGAATCAGCACAGGGAGGGATGAGAGGGGCCTGGACTCCTGCAGGTGTGGGATGAGACTGCCTGGGGGGAGAAAATCCCAACCTCAGCTGGTCCCAAAGCCTGGCTCAGCCCCAAGCCCCCTCAGCTCCAGGCTGGGCTAAGGCAGGTACAAGGTGCTCCTGAGGGTGCCCAAAATCCCCCCAGTGCCCAGACTGATCCAGCCAGGCACACTTTGAGAAGCTCTGTCCCCTTTTCATGGCCATTTGTTTAATGTAAATAATAAAAGAAGGCTTTAGCACTAATTTAAAACCGGGTATTTTCATCAGGGAAAACCCCACACTACAGTGAGGTAAATGGCATTTCCTGGGAGCTGGAAATGCCATTTCCTGGGAGCTGGAAATGCCATTTCCTGGGAGCTGGAAATGCCATTTCCTGGGAGCTGGAAATGCCATTTCCTGGGAGCTGCCATTTCCTGGGAGCTGCCATTTCCTGGGAGCTGCCATTTCCTGGGAGCTGGAAATGCCATTTCCTGGGAGCTGGAAATGCCATTTCCTGGGAGCTGGAAATGCCATTTCCTGGGAGCTGGAAATGCCATTTCCTGGGAGCTGGAAATGCCATTTCCTGGGAGCTGGAAATGCCATTTCCTGGGAGCTGGAAATGCCATTTCCCGGGAGCTGGAAATGCCATTTCCCGGGAGCTGGAAATGCCATTTCCCGGGAGCTGGAAATGCCATTTCCTGGGAGCTGGAGCTTTTGGGAGCTGCAGCAGACACCCAGCTGTGTTTCAGCAGCAGATTCATGACACAGAAACCATGGACAGAATAAATCAAAGGTCAGCATTTCAAACTCAGCACTTGCAGGTTTGTTTTTTTTTTTTTTTTTTTCCTAAAACCAACCTGAATATCCTCCCCCAAAGTTTAAAATGAGGGAGACAAGAACAAAATCTTTGGCAGATAAAATTCAATACTAATTCAAAACTTTTTTTTTTTTATTTTTAAATTGAATGTTGCTCTCCCATCAAGTCCAAAAACAAAAACAATCCTGATGCAAGAACAAAATCTTTGGCAGATTTAACTCAACACTAATTCAAAACATCTTTTTTTTTTTTTTTTAACTGAATGGTTGGTTGGTTTAGTATTTAAAAAATGAAGGGATTTTTTTTAAATTCATCTTGTTCTCTAAGACCTTTGTTTAAACTTTCAGCTGATCCATCCCAAGGTAGAAAACATGCCAGAAATTGAAATTTTAAACATAATTTAAGATTTTTAAGCAGATAAACATGGATTTACACATATTCACATTACACAATGTTCTGACATCCCTGGATATCTTAATTTTATCACAAAGCAAAGTCAGGTTTTCTATTTGCTTTTTATTATATAAACCAGATGGGTTTTTAAATCTTTTCAAAGCTGTGTCATCCAGCCTGGACTTTGAGTAAATAAATTGCACATTTCTGTATTCAACCCCAACTAAATTAAGGAAACAATTGAGCTACCTGACGTTCCCCACGCACTGTCTCTCCACTGATCTCCCAGAAATATCCCTTTTGGTCCATCTTTGCTGGAATCATCAGATTCCCAAAACTTTTTACCCGGCAACAGCTGCTGCAATTAAAAAAAAAACAAAACAAAACAAAGAAAAAAAGAGAACAAAACAAAGCAAAGCATGATTAAAATAAGTATAAAATGCAAACATAAACCCCGTAAGCATCTCCCTTCTAGCAGGTATCAATCATTAAACACAAGTGACATAATCAAATATTTACATCTCCCAGGTGAGAGCTGAGGGAACAATTCCATCTCCCCATCCCTGATTTCCCTCCCAGCTCCAGGAACCCCCCACACGTCAGACACTCTCACAGACACTCTCCTCACAAGGAAAAATGAATGAGGGGGGAAATAGTGTGAGTTTTCCTGAGGTCACCTGGGAACAAATTCCTGCCTCCCAATGGGAGCTGCTGCTGGAGGGACAGAAAAAATCAGGAGTTCCCATTTCTCCCTTCTGCTGAGGACTCTGCTGCTCCAGGGGCTCTTTGGAACACTGATGGGAGGGAGGGCAGCACCTGCCACGAGTGGGAAAAGCTCCTGGGAATGGGACAGAGCCACCCTGAGCTGGGACAGCCCAGGAAAAGCTCCTGGGAATGGGACAGAGCCATCCTGAGCTGGGACAGCCCAGGAAAAGCTCCTGGGAATGGGACAGAGCCATCCTGAGCTGGGACAGCCCAGGAAAAGCTCCTGGGAATGGGACACATCCATCCTGAGCTGGGACAGCCCAGGAAAAGCTCCTGGGAATGGGACAGAGCCACCCTGAGCTGGGACAGCCCAGGAAAAGCTCCTGGGAATGGGACAGAGCCACCCTGAGCTGGGGCAGCCCAGGAAAAGCTCCTGGCAATGGGACAGAGCCATCCTGAGCTGGGACAGCCCAGGAAAAGCTCCTGGGAATGGGACAGAGCCATCCTGAGCTGGGACAGCCCAGGAAAAGCTCCTGGGAATGGGACAGAGCCATCCTGAGCTGGGACAGCCCAGGAAAAGCTCCTGGGAATGGGACAGAGCCATCCTGAGCTGGGACAGCCCAGGGGTCTCAGCTCTGGAGGTGGCAGAGAGAACAGCTGCTCTGGGAATTCCAGCCCAGCCCCTGCCCACCCTGCCAGGGAACAATTCCCAATTCCCAAGATCCCATCCAGCCCTGCCCTCTGGCACTGGGAGCCATTCCCTGGCTCCTGTCCCTGCAGGCCTTGGGAAAATCCCTCTCCTGTATCCCTCTTCCCATTCTTTAGGGACTTTTGGGAACAGCTTCACCAGGGATCACCTCCACATGGGAATTCCAGGCCCTGAGGTGGCAAGGGGACAACATCCCAGTAAATCCTCTGGATGGGATGGATGGAAGGAATTCCCAGCAGCACATTCACTGCAAAGTAACCATGAAATGAGCCTTGCCTGAAGCTGGGATAAAACTCAAACTGAAGATGAAAAGAACCTGAATCTGCCTGAAATTTCCATGGAACAAACAAGAATCATCAGTTCTGGGGATCTCTCCTCTGGATCAGGAGTGGTGATAAATGCTATCTGTATCAATACCCTGACTGATAGCAAATTAAATATCCTGATAACCACTTCAGTATCTCGATTTGATATCAAATTCAATGCCCTGATTGATATCAAATTCAATATCCTGGCTGATATCAACTCCTGCAGATAACTCCAGCAGCAGATGTGCAAATGTAAGGCTGAACTCCAGGAGTAAATCAGCTGCTGGATGCAGAGGAAGCAGCAAGAACTGATTTCACAGCTCTCGGGTGCTGCTTCAAAGCACAATCACGAAGTTGTGCTCTCAGTTTCCTCCCAGCTCAACAAAGAGCTGTTTGTTTACAAAACCGATCAGTTGGCAGCGATTTCAGACAGGATTTCTCCTCACACCCTCCACACGGAGCGAGGATAAAAGCAGGGACCCTGCCCCATGCTCCCCTTTCTGCCATCCCAAAATAACCCCAAGTGGAAGGGCAGGAGGCTCCCATGAGCAGCAATCATTCCCAAACACAGATCAACCTGTTCCTCCCTCCCTGAAGGAGGGAAAAGCCAAGCACTGCCTCCAGTATTTATAAACATCAACATGCATCAGGTGTCTTGCAAATTTTTTTTAAAATCTTCTGTTATTCCCGTATTTCTTCAACTACAGTTTTTTTTTTCTCCTGCTGCTGCCACAGTGCAGAAATAACAACTCTCCTCATGGCATTGCAAGGAATTTTGAACAGAAAGCAGCACAAACTGATTAAAGTGAATTTTAGCTGCAGTTAAACACTTCCCATTGCTCCTGACAACACCTGCTTGGAGCAGCCTGGGACAGTGGGAGGTGGAACTGGATGGGCTTTGAGATCCCTTCCCACCAAAGCACTCAGGGATTCTCCCACACCTGCAGCAGCTGCAGCACACCTGGGGCTGTACCAGCATTCCCTGCTGGAGGGGGATCTGCAGCTAATCCAGCCCTTCCCTCTTTGCCCTGCTCTCCTCTACCCCTTTCCTAAGGAAAGCCAAACCTTTACCAGCACAATCCTGCAGAACTGCACCCCAACACCTTGTGAGTTTTGCAGCGAATCACACCCAAGGCTCACAAAACATTTTAATTCTCACTGTCCCCTGCACACCCCTGCTCCTGCTCAGAGAACCCCAGCTCTGCTCCCTCCAGTTTAGTATCTCCCACCAGAAGCACCAAGTTTCCAACTGGAGACAGCAGAAACAATCAGAAGAGAGAAGTTTACCTCACACGGAGATCCCAGAGCTATTTACAGCTATAAGGGAAACCCCAAAGCCAATATTAACAGATGCTAATGAGGGGAGGGGGCTTTGTCCTGTCAAGTGCTGCTCCAACCAGCACAGAGCATTAGCGAGCAGCAATCATCTGCAATTATGCAACAGGCTGCTAAGACAATGAATTTTTCCTCAGGGAAAGTTGTCAGTTGCAATGGAAGAAAAAAAAGGGTATTTTAAGTGACTCTCAAGCAGTTCTGCAGGTTGGAAATTTGAAAAAGAACAAGCAGCGGTTTAGAACCAGAGTCCTTTATTCATTCCCTGGCTTTTATTAAAATTGACCCTATCCACTATGAAAATAATCCTGCTAAGCCCTCTTACAAAGGACTTACGAGTTAGGCCAATATTCAATTTGGCAGAGCAGGGAGGAGCAGAGGACTTACCCACCATCAACAAAAGCAATTCTTCCAGCAGCCAGGGCACAGAGATCCCACTGAGATGGGATTATGAATTAGACAAATTAAGAAAACTGATCCCCCTCAGACAAGGCAAATATTAAGATAAAAGCAGCCATCTGTGCAGTGCAGAACTGGGTTTGTCTGCAGCAACAGGCAGGGAAGGCAGAGCAGGTATTTACAGCACGTATTTACCTGGGTGTTTACAGGTCCTGCTTTGCAGATGTTATCTGCCCTCCCCAGCTGGGGCAGGGAGGGGAGCACCTGCCAGCAGTGCCAGCAATGCCAGCCCTGCACAGGAGAGCACCTGGCAGCAGTGCCAGCAGTGCCAGCCCTACACAGGAGAGAACAGGGCAGCAGTGCCAGCAGTGCCAGCCCTGCACAGGACAGCACAGGCAGCAGTGCCAGCAATGCCAGCAGTGCCAGCCCTGCACAGGAGAGCACCTGGCAGCAGTGCCAGCCCTGCACAGGAGAGCACAGGCAGCAGTGCCAGCAATGCCAGCCCTGCACAGGACAGCACAGGGCAGCAGTGCCAGCAATGCCAGCCCTGCACAGGACAGCACAGGGCAGCAGTGCCAGCAATGCCAGCCCTGCACAGGACAGCACAGGCAGCAGTGCCAGCCCTGCACAGGAGAGCACAGGGCAGCAGTGCCAGCAATGCCAGCCCTGCACAGGACAGCACAGGGCAGCAGTGCCAGCAATGCCAGCCCTGCACAGGACAGCACAGGCAGCAGTGCCAGCAATGCCAGCCCTGCACAGGAGAGCACAGGCAGCAGTGCCAGCAATGCCAGCCCTGCACATCCCTGCACTGTACTGGGACAGCTCCAGGACAGCCCTGGCACATCCCTGCACAGACCCGGGAGAGCCTTGCAGTGCCCTGGGGCAGCCCTGCCCTGGCACTGCCCTGGCACTGCTGTGCAAGGAACAGGCATTCCCTGCCCGCTCTGGGACTCGCATCGCTCACAGCTCTGGGGAGAGAACAGGGAAGGAAGCTTAGGGCTGGGAATGTCTGACCATTCCTTGTGCTCCCGTTCACATCTGCTCCACATCTGCCCTGTGCTTTCCTGAAGTGCCAGGGGAGCTGCTGTGGCACCATCTCCATCCCAGCCCCACTGCTCCCATCTCCATCCCAACCCCACTGCCCCCATCTCCATCCCAGCCCCACTGCTCCCATCTCCATCCCAGCCCCACTGCTCCCATCTCCATCCCAGCCCCACTGCTCCCATCTCCATCCCAGCTCCACTGCTCCCATCTCCATCCCAGCCCCACTGCTCCCATCTCCATCCCAGCCCCATTGCTCCCATCTCCATCCCAGCTCCACTGCTCCCATCTCCATCCTGGCCCCACTGTTCCCATCTCCATCCCGGCCCCACTGCTCCCATCTCCATCCTGGCTCCACTCCCATCTTCAACGCTGCCAGTGCTGGGGAAACTGAAAATCTCAACCCAAACGTTATTAGTACTCCCCAGCTGCCAATGAATCATAAATTTATGGGGCCAATAAATCATAAATTTATGGGAACACATCAGTAGCATGGAAAGCAGAGGCACAGGGGTTTAGTTTGGGGTGGTTTTTTCCTTCATTTTTGTTTGGTTTGTGGTTGTTTTCTTTAACCCAGGTTACAGAAGTGTTCAACCTCAGTGTCACAACCACTGGGACTGTGTCCCTCTGCAGGGACTTCTCCAGGACCCACCCAGCAGCACCAATGGGGCATTAACCATGGACATGGGCACAGAATCATGGAATATCCTGAGCTGGAATATCCACAGGGATCATTGATGCAGCTCCTGGACCCCCAACAACCCCACCCTGGGCATCCCTGGAGCTCTGGCAGCCTCGGGGCCGTGCCCATTCCCTGGGGAGCCTGGGCAGTGCCAGCACCCTCTGGGGGAAGAACCTTTCCCTGAGCTGCAGCCTGAGCTGCCCTGGCCCAGCTCCAGCCGTGCCCTGGCTGCTGTCCCTGTCCCAGAGCAGGGATCCGAGCTGCCTCTCCAGGTTCTGATGTCCCAGAGCTCCCCCACAGCGATCCCCAGGGGCTGCAGGAATCTCACTGCCCACACTCAGTGACCCCAGCACTGCCACCTGCAAGGGCAGCAGCCCAGCAATAATCAAACACTTTCAGTTAAATGTATAAAATATTTCTCACCAACATTTCTCTTCTAGGGCAGGCTCCAATTCCCTGCTACCCCCAGTACTCCAGGTCTGAAGTTAAGCACCTCCAGTTGCCTCATGGCTCTGTGTCCCCATCCTCCTCCCACCCTCAGGATTAAGTTTCACCAGCACCTCACCCAGCTGCTCCCGACTCCAGACACTGACTTTGCACAACCTACTCCAAATCCAAGGTCCCAAATGCCTGTAAGGGGTTGGGGACAAACCCAACTGCACCTCACAGCCCCTCTATGCTGCCTGCTACCCCCAGAGACGCTGCATTAAAATTCCCTGCTGCAAAGCTACAGATCCAAGGGATTTCAGCAAGGAAAAGCAGACATGCAGCTCCCCACCCTGAGGCTGGGGGAGAAAGGGAACTTGCAGGGCTTGTGTTAAGCCAGAGATAAGGGTCAGGGCTGTGGGATCAAGGCCTTAAGGGCCATATGTGCTGAGCTGAGCCACAGCACCAAAATCCCACATGGAACTGCTAGACAAAGCTCCAAGGTGAGTTCTTCATCCCAGAGAACAGCCTGGACAAGGTGCTGGAACAGAGGGACAACGTCCTCTGCCCCCAGAGCTGCTTTCAGCAGTACTGACCACAGTCACTACCAACAGCACAAAGCTTTCACAGCTTGGAGTGGAGAAAAAGGGGCTCTGGGACTCTTTTCAATCCCTGCTTGAGAAAATATTGCACTTCCACTCGCTAGAAATTCAGGAATACGAGGCTGGGAGTCTGAGGATGGAAACAGCCCCAAGAGAGAAGAAAATCGTGGGGGCTTTTAAAGTATTCTTAATGTTCCCAGATAAGGATATCTGTTGATCTCCAAGTATTATCTACATTTTGAGAGCAGGATAGATAAGAGATTTAACTGTTTGATAGTGCCCTTTAAAAAACTGCTCTGATGTCTTCACAAACTCCTTCAATCACTGAAATTACGACGGTGCTTAACAAGGAGCAAGAGAACTAGAAGATAAAAGAAATCTAACACTGAATGCAGAAATGCTCTTCCTCATCTTTCTCCATTATCAATTTATTTCAGACTCTCTGACTTTCTCCCCAAGTTTCCTTCTCATTCCAGGAGCAGAAGGGGTGGAAACCACCAGTGCCTTGTTAAGGCATCTAAACTGCACAAAATCCAGGAGATTTTTCACGTGGACCTGAAAGCCAAATCAGATCCTGTGGGATCTCCTGAAATCAGCCCTGGAGAGATACAGAGAAAATTCAATGGGTGAAGAATGGAAACTGTGAGACTGAGGGAGAAAAACCCCAAGAGAAACAAGAAACAGTGGTTTAGCTGAAAGAGAAGGGTGAGATGTCACCTTTCCCAGAAAAACCCGCTCATTCCAGCATGTGGAAAAGCCCAGTGACAAAAGGATGCCATTGCCAAAACTTTCTGCATCACAGTTACAAGAAGGGGGAAAAAAATGAGTCATGACTGGAAGGCAAAGCTCCAAAACACCAACCCAAACTCGCTCCTCTCAGAAATGCCTGAACAAACCGAAAGCTGGGAGAACTCAGCACTTTGAGGAATTCCTTCAGGCGTTCCAGCTCCGTGACCTTGTGTCCTGACAAGCAAAGCTGAGTGCTGTGCTCGCTGTGAACCTGCTCCCAGCCAGCCTGGGCTCCCTCTCTGAGAATGAACCTCCTGCCCAAATGAGGTGTCACAAACTCATCTCCTCAGAACATTCCCACCCCCAGCATTCCACAGGCAAGCTGCACATGGAGCACGGCAGCTGCTGTGCAGCAGCTTCAGGCAGGTTTTTAATGTCAGCTTTGCTCCTCTGAAAATCATTTTCACCTCCTCTTAGTCAACAGTCTTGGGGTAAATTAATCCAACCTGGAGAAACGGATTTTCCTCTCAAGTCAAATCAAAATCCAACCCTGGATTATGGTTTTCCACAGAAGGAAGGGGGGAGAAAGAAAGGGGGAGAAGGAAAGCAGGGACAGAAGAAGGAAGGAGGTCTTTGACCTGAGAGAGGGCACCTTGCTATGAATCCCACCATGCCACAGCCCTGGTTTGCTCTTTTCTCCAAAACAGCAACTTCAGGGCTCCAGGGGTTTTTATTTTTTACACCTGGCTCATGCACTGGGTAACAGACAGGATGGACTAAACATGGAGGAAATAAACTGGTCTGAACTTGAGAGGAGCATCAGACTCGCATCAAGCTGAGCTGCCACACATGAACATCCTCCTACCAGACATGATTTTCTCCTCTGTCCTTCCACTTTGCCTCACTAAAGGCAAAAGGAAACAGGCAAGGCAAAGAAGTCTCTCCATCCAACTTCCAGGAACCTACAGGAACAAGCTATTCTTTCAAGTCACTCTAAAAACAGATAAATTCTCTTTTTTCCAAGAAAATCAGTGGGCATTTCCCCCTAAATCTGCCACCTCCTTGCTGCTGTGAGAGATTAAATTAATTAACTCTGGCTGGGGCTCTGTCAAGTTCCAGCTGCAGGCCCATTATCTGTGCCCTGCTCTTATCCCTCCTGCAGCCCTGGCTCACCCTGCCCAGTTACTCCAAACCTTAAACACAGCCCTGGCCTTTCTGCAAGAACCAAAAAAAAGGACTGGAAACAGAGCAGCAGACAATGCCCCACAGCACAACGAGGTCTGAGCTCAGTGAATCCCAAAATAAACCTGCTCCAAGGATTGGGCCACCTGTCCCCAGCCGGATTTCGAGCTGTTGTTGTCCAGCCACTCTCTCCTGCTGGATGAGCCAACAGGTGGAAGTTGAACTGTTCCTCCCTCCGAGATGGATTCCAGCCCGGCAGCTTTGGGGCCTGGCAGGTTTGGGGTTGGATCAACCACACACACACACACAGACAGACCTCACAGGCAGAACGGAGAACCCTCAGCATCACAATCGTCCCAGCAGCCTCAAAAAGTTGCTGTTTCATGTCTTCCCCCTCCCAAAACATGGATTTTTTTCTCCAGGCCTCTCACTTACCTCTCCCATAGCCCGTCCCTCCAGAGCCAGCGCTTGGAAATCGTGATTCAGCTCATCCATGGAACGCACCTATCCACAGATGGGGGAGAAAAGGCCATGAGGAAATGCTTTTCTTTGCTGTTATTTTTACTATAATCACAGTTTATAACCATTTTTCTGCTCCAGACTGAGAGCTGCATTCCACATGAGAGCCTGTAACAAGGTTATGGAGCTCCAGAGGATGACTTACTTTTAACACTCCCAGCAGCTACAACATTTATATACTTTCATTATTTTACACACACATGTACTATTACACACAGATTTATTTCTGTGTGTTAGATTTATACATGCACACGAAAGGAACAACCAGCAATTACTTTTAAGACACACAAAGCCTAACACAACTGTCTCAGCTCATATTTCACAGTGGTTTCAGGTGAAGGAGTCAAGGCATGAGGAGCCAGCATCATTTCAGGTGGGAATCAAGAAAAATCTCCTGTATAAACCTGGCAAATTTTCATCCAGGTTACACAGACACGAAGCAGAAAAAAAACAACGTTGATGTGATGAAAATTGAGTCATTTAGAGCAGAAAAATAAAGCATAAACTTGAAACTATTGGATAAATAAGTTGACAGAAGCATAGAACAGATCCACAAGGATGATCCAAGTCCAGCTCCTGGTCCTGCCCAGACCCCCAGAAATCCCACCCTGGGAATCCTGAGTTGGAATATCCACAGGGATCATTGATGCAGCTCCTGGACCCCCAACAACCCCATCCTGGGCATCCCTGGAGCTCTGGCAGCCTCGGGGCCGTGCCCATTCCCTGGGGAGCCTCTGGGGGAAGAACCTTTCCCTGAGCTCCAGCCTGAGCTGCCCTGGCCCAGCTCCAGCCATGCCCTGGCTGCTGTCCCTGTCCCAGAGCAGGGATCAGTACCTGACATGGACTGGGCTTGTTGAAAATGCAGGAGAACCCTTCTCCTGCTTCTCATTCCCAAATCTCAGCCGCTGAGCACACACGAGGAAGCAAATTCCAAAAGAAACCCCAACTCTGGACTCGAGGCCAAAGCCCAGCAGCTGAGGCACGTGCTGGGACTGGGAGCAGGTGCCTGCCCTCCCCTGCCCCTCTCCAGTGTCCCAGCAGCCCCAAACACCCCTCACAAGCAGCACAAACTCCCCTCCTACTCAGTGTTTACACACTCCCTGCAGCCCAGCAGGGCCGAGGCACCTCTCTGCTCAGCTCTTTCAAATGAGTAATGCCCACACTGATCCAGCATGCTGCACGTTTACACACAGGGTTTAGTCTGGCTCTGCACAGAGCCCTCCCAGGCCAAGGAAGGAGCTCAGCAATACCTGGTGGGTGAGTTACAGGACAAAAAAAAATCCCAAAAATTGTTTAGATGCTCATGGCCCACCAGTGACCAGCACTGTAACATTACACCACCATCAGTGACCTTAACCATGACTTCTGATACTGCAGTGCCACTTCCAGCAGGACCAAGACCTTGGGATTGTGTTTTATTTCTATTCTAAGACAATATTCTGTAGATCTCATCTAAGACAATATTGTGTAGATCTCATCTAAGACAATATTGTGTAGATCTCAACTAAGACAATATTCTGTAGATCTCAACTAAGAATCAGATGGAAGAAAGCCTCCAGAAATCCCCTCCAGTCTAAATTCTTCTATCCTGTGGCCATCATACTTTGCAAAAGATTAGTGGTATATTATTGAATTATTTAATAGATATTTACATAATTTGCAAATCCTCAGGGGTCACTTGCTCAGAATCCCGGTTTAAAAATCAGGTATCTCTTGTTACTGTATCTCAGCTCAGTTACTTTCAGTTCTGCCTCAGCCTTGCCACCTTTTGCAGTGACATTTGTCACATGGGCCACCAACACCGAGTGAAACTCTTCCCAAAACTGCAGCCCCAAGGACTTTCCTCCCCTGCCAGCTCCATCCCTGCTCTGCAGCTGACACAGCTCAGCTGCCTGGTGCCACACAAACGTCACTGGGACCAAATTCTTCTGTGGAGCACTTCAAGCTGAACTCATGGAAAGTGCTGCAACCTCCAGATGTGCCAAACCACAAAAGCTGGCAGAGAGCAAATTGTTACTTCCATCAGACATCTGAGAGAAGTTGCACAGAGATTCAGAAGGTGATGTGAACTCTCAGCTGCTGAAGTGATGTCCCAGCAAACCACAGAAGCCACGCAAAGGCTGCTCCGAGTGTGTCCAGCAGCTTCCCCAAAAGAAATCATCTCCCAGGGGTGAGTGCTGAGCTGTGGGAACCTCAAAACAAAGCTGCTACAAAGATCCAATCACTACATTCCCAGTAAAATCCAAAAGGATATTAAGTGGTATTTTTACTTGATTTGGTCAACATGGAATCATGGAATGGGTTGAGCAGGAAGGGACATTAAAGCTCCTCAGTGCCACCCCTGCCTTGGTCAGGGACTCCTCCCACTGTCCCAGGTTGCTCCAAGCCATGTCCAACCTGGCCTTGGACATTCCCAGGGACAGCCACAGCTGCTCTGGGAATTCTATCCCAGTTCCTCCCCACCCTGCCAGGGAATAATTTCTCCCACATATCCAATTTAAACCTATTCTCTGTCAGTTTGGAGCCATCTCCTCCTGTCACCCCAGGCTCTTGCCAACAGTCCCTTCTCGTGTTCCCCTGCAGGCACTGGAAGGCCGCAGTGAGATGACCCCAAAGGCTTCTCCTTTCCAGGCTGAACAGTCCCAGTTCTCTCAGCAGAGGTGCTCCAGCCCTGCAGATGACTTGGTGGCTCCTGGGCACGCTCCAACAGGACAATGCCACAGGAAACAGGCTGCCTCCATCCCCTGCCCCAGTGTCCCTTACCCCAGCCATGACAAAAAGCAGAAAATAAAACCAGCCTTCTCTATCAGCTATCAGATGTGGGGAAATGAAGAAATTATTCATTCACGGATATTTCACATCCCTTATCATCTCTCTTTCAAGAATCCTAACAAATATGGATAAAAGCATTTTCTAAAGCAGGTCTTTGTGCCTGATTTTGGTCACTCTGATCTCAAAGTGTCCATAAACAGCAATTCTCCAGCTCTTTCTCTCACTCACACAGTCTCTTTACCTTCATTAATCACTGGATCCATTTATTTGATTTTCAAAGACTGCACCCAAAGGATCCTTTTCCCATTTCTCAGTGCCTCTAATGTTAAACAGCAACACATTTTCACCTCATTGCACACAAATATCCCAGGGCTCCTTCATTTTTCCTTCCCTGAAGAACAAAGTGTCTGGAACAGCAGAACACAAAGCCGAAGCCATGACTTCCAACACCTCTGCATTCCAGGAGTCAGGGATTCCTCTGGAATGGCCATTAAACAATAGAGCCGCTCTTCCACCTCATCAGGATCTGTTCTTGTTACTGATCCCTGAGCTCTGAGGAGCACAGAGCAGAGGCAGGATGGTGTAAACACGAGCAACAAGGAGGTCCACAGAGACAGAACTTCTCCCCAGATGAGCACTGACACCGATGAGATTTGATGACCAGAAAATGTGGCTCACCACTGGAGCAGAGATTTGAAAGAAATCCAGAAGACAATGTCAGGATCAATCGGCTGCACGAGGGAGCGATGCCCTGACATCTGGATCTGATGTGACATCCTGGGAGGGAGAGGTGAGCTCCACAATATTCAGGAATCACACAAGGAGAGGGCAGCTGGAGTCCCAATCCCTTGGGAAGTGATCCAAGCAATCCTGACTCCCGCTGCTCTCAGCCAGCAGCACCCCAAGGCTGCCCCTGCTCCAGGCAGGCGCTGCCTCTGAAAGGATGCAGAGTGCACATCCTCACAGGAGCCAGCTGCTGCCTTCCCGAGGATGAGAGAGCTCCTCCCTTCTGCTCACACACACCACAGAACCCCACTTCACAATCAAGACATGAGCACCACATTCTGGAACGAGTTCCAAAGTAGGTTTATGCACAAGAACATCCCTCCCCTCACCAGGGAACATGTGGATGCACTCAGGGGTGATGTAAATCTCATTCAAGAAGAAGGATTTCCACACTAATACAGGAATGTGTGTCACTGTAACACACTCCAGCTCCAGCCACTCCACTGACTCAGAAATCATTCCCTGCCTGCCCGGTGGGAGGACACATCCCAAAGTGAGATTCACCACGGCCACGCCGAGAAACTGGAGCAAAACCACGGGATCACTGCACTTCCCGAGGCTGGGCGGAATCCAGCCCCTGCTCTGCACCACTTCTCACCTCACGGGACAAAGCAAGACACAGCTGCATTCCCAGTGGATTCCTCACTGCACACCCAACAGACACAGCTGCATTCCCACTGCACACCCAACAGACACAGCTGGATTCCCAGTGCACACCCAACAGACACAGCTGCATTCCCAGTGGATTCCTCACTGCACACCCAACAGACACAGCTGCATTCCCAGTGCACACCCAACAGACACAGCTGCATTCCTCACTGCACACCCAACAGACACAGCTGCATTCCCAGTGCACACCCAACAGACACAGCTGCATTCCTCACTGCACACCCAACAGACACAGCTGCATTCCTCACTGCACACCCAACAGACACAGCTGCATTCCTCACTGCACACCCAACAGACACAGCTGCATTCCTCACTGCACACCCATCAGACACAGCTGCATTCCCAGTGCACACCCAACAGACACAGCTGCATTCCCAGTGCACACCCAACAGACACAGCTGCATTCCCAGTGCACACCCAACAGACACAGCTGCATTCCCAGTGCACACCCAACAGACACAGCTGCATTCCTCACTGCACACCCAGACACAGCTGCATTCCTCACTGCACACCTGACACAGCTGGATTCCTCACTGCACACCCAACAGACACAGCTGGATTCCCAGTGCACACCCAACAGACACAGCTGAACTCCTCATTCACATCCCTGAGGCACAGCTGGATTCCTCACTGCGAATTCCTCTCTGTCAGACCTCCAAACCTCATTCATTCTCCCAGATCACTGAGGCTGGAAAAGATCTCTGAGACCATCGAGTCCAAGCTGTGCCTGGTCCCCACCCTGAACCCAGCCCAGAGCTCTCAGTGCCACCTCCAGGAATTCCTTGGACACCTCCAGGGATGGGCACTCCAAACCCCCCCTGGGCAGTTCCAAGGCCTGAGCACCCTTTCCATGGGGAAATTCCTGCTGATTGCACCCTGAGCCTGCCCTGGCCCAGCCTGAGGCCGTTCCCTCTCCTCCTGTCCCTGTTCCCTGGAGCAGAGCCCGACCCCCCCGGCTGTCCCCTCCTGGCAGGAGCTGTGCAGAGCCACAAGGTCCCCCCTGAGGCTCCTTTTCTCCAGGCTGAGCCCCTTCCCAGCTCCCTCAGCCTCTCCTGGGGCTCCAGCCCCTTCCCAGCTCCCTTTCCTTTTCCCTCCAGCCCTCAGTGTCTCTCCTGTCACTGTCCTGGTGCCCCAGCAGTGGCAGCACAGGGACAGCCACTGCCCTGCTCCTGCTGATCACACTGTTGCTGACACAGCCCAGGTGGCAGCGGCCTCTGGCACAGCTGGGTCCGTGTTCAGACTGTCACCAGCACCCCCCGGGCCTTTCCCAGTTTTCCAGGCTCTGCCCCAGCCTGGAGCTGCTGGGGGTTGTGGTGACCCACGGGCAGGATCCTGCATTTCACCCTACTGATCCTCCCAACCCCCCTGGCCTCACACTGGTGCTCCAGGGGCCTTTCACAATTCCAACAGCAGACACCCAATCCTATTCCAGGAGGACAAAAAGCACGGAATGCTTTCAGCTCTCCTGTGCTGCAGACTGCAACAACCCAAACCGATTTCTCCCGCGGTCAATGGCCACTTCACACCTCACACACTGCAGAGGAGCCGCTCAGCAGCTCTGAACCGAACACATTCACGGGGATTTTCCAGCCCCCCCCAGCAGCTCATTCACGTCAGGCAGCCACCTCACACAGGACAACTGCACTTTATTTCCTTTTAAATAAGATTAGACATCCTCAGCTCCACAAAACTGAAGTGACAACAACTCAGAAGCAAATGTCTTCCTTGTGCCAAAGCTACCCAGACAGCAGCCCCTGTCCGTGTCTGAACACTTGTGACTGGATGGAGCTGGGCCAGACAGGCACAAAGCACAGTGCCAGCAGGTGAGGATGTTCTGTGTGCTGGGACCTGCTGCTCACCCACCACCCCACAAACCCTGCCAGACACTTCTCCCTGTCTCCAAGCCCCTTAAACACACCCTGTCACGGACTTAAGTTTTCCAAATTATCTCGTGCAGAAGAGCAAAGACTAAGATGCTCATCACAGACATCACTGAAGGGCCTGGATCACCCTGGAGAGTGAGAGTGAGGGAACAACCCACACACAGGGACTGGGACTGAGCCCCTCCTGTGCAGCTCTAACACTGCACCCCAAACCAGGCCCTGGTGTCCCCTGGGGGAAAAACTGCAACACAGCAAAAGGGTCATAAAGATGCTCCAGGGCTGGAGCCCCCCTGGAGCTCTGGGAGAGCTGGGGGTGCTCCCCTGGAGAGGAGAAGCTCCAGGGAGAGCTCAGAGCCCCTGCAGGGCCTGAAGGGGCTCCAGGAGAGCTGCAGAGGGACTGGGGACAAGGCCTGCAGGGACAGGAGCCAGGGAATGGCTCCCAGTGCCAGAGGGCAGGGCTGGATGGGATCTTGGGAATTGGGAATTGTTCCCTGGCAGGGTGGGGAGGGGCTGGGCTGGAATTGCCAGAGCAGCTGGGGCTGCCCCTGGATCCCTGGAGAGCCCAAGGCCAGGCTGGACACTGGGGCTGGGAGCACCTGGGACAGTGGGAGGTGTCCCTGCCATGGCAGGGGTGGGGTGGGATGAACTTCAAGGTCCCTTCTGAACCAACCCACCTGAGATTCCATGAAACCACAGAATCCCAGGATTCCCCAAACCTGCAGCAGCCCCACAGCGCAGGCAGCTCCTGCCAGGAGCCAGGGCACTGCTGGTGCTGCACGCTCCAGCTCAGGGGATCCCAGCGAACGCAGGCCCCCGGGGAATGGCACTTGTCAAAAGGGATTCTGCACTCAGGTCAATTAACAGCAGCCAGGGCCCCAAACTGTCCTCCTGATTACCAAACACTGAGCTGAAGCCCCAACAAATTAGCATGAAAACAACAGGGAATTTACCTTGCAGATTTCCAGGACTGTATTTTTTTATTCTAGAACAATCCAAGGGGGTTTTCACGCCCTGAGTGCAACCAGCAAAGCATGTGAATTGTAATTTTAGGTAAATATTAATGTCAACAATCTGTGTTAATACTGCACCTTATATTAAGCAAATATGGTTGCTAAAATGACCTTTACATAGAAATTCCAAGTGCAGGGCTGTATCGCATTTCAGGTATCCCAGGGGACTGTACACCAGTTTTTTATATATTAAGGAATCCTCATTTATGTGGAATTTACATTCACCTGGGCAGACAGGCAGCCAAACTATCCAAGGCTAAATTTCACTCTCAACCCCAAAGGATTCTTTTTCTTCCTCCTTATCCAAAAGATGTTTCACAGGAAGCAAAAGGCAAGTGGAATTAAACAAAGAAATAAAACAATCTGGCATATAGGAGGAAAAAAAACCAGAAAACTAACTACAAATTCCTTTGGAGAAAAAGAATCTAAAAAATATTTGCTAATAAATATTTGAGCTAAGAAATATTCTAGTGATGCTCTAAACTGCCTCTAAAAGTGCACTGTGAAGCCAAATTTATGATTTTTTTTTTAATGTTGAACATTAAATAGATCAAATACCTGTATTTATTGGGGGTAGAAGTGACTGAAGAGGGTTTAATGATCTGTTTCTATTTAGCCAATTCTCTTAGAGGGGAACCAAAGCAAACCTCTGCCAGCAGCCCCAGCTCTCCAGGTTCCCACTCCCTGGCCCCATTCCCTTTTCCCAGCCCTTCCTCAGCCCAGGCTCCATCTTCCCTCCCTCACACTGGAGCTTTTGCTCTCCCCAGTTCCCCTCCTGGCCAGGAGGGATCTGCTCCCACCGAGGCAGGTGCAAAGCCAGCGATTCCTGAAGCTGGAACATGCAAATGGATCACTTTTTTGTGATCCTTTGATGTGCAGTCAATTACAGGGCCCGGTGCTGCCCTCAGCCCTGCAAAGACACTGCAGGGAATCCCACAGAAACTTCCACAGGGAATCCTGGGCTCAGCTCCTCTCTGCAGTCCTGGCAAGGGAAGGGTGCTGGGACCACAAATGGTGGGAAGGACTCTCCTGCTGCTGGCTGAGCTCTTGGAGGGCCTGGAGGAGCCTCCCAGATTTCAGCTCTGCACAGGCCTGGAGCTCCCACCCTGCTGGGGGATCTCTCTTGTTCTGCTCCTCCACTACTGCAGAGAAATGTGGGAAATGATATCATTATTGTACTTCTCTGGAGAGACAAACGCCCTGATTTCTCAGCTCCAAGATCCCAGAATTCCAGACTGATTTGGGGTGGAAAGGACCTTAAAGCCCACCTCGTTCCAGCCATGGGCAGGGACTCCTTCCACTGTCCCAGGCTGCTCCAATCTCCTTCCAACCTGGCCTGCAAGATCCAACAGCATTTCTTTTGTTTGTGAGAAAACAAGGTGAGATTCCAAGTTCTCCCTATCTGTATGTGCCAGGAGTTTACCTAGAGCACCTCCAGAGAGTGATTATTCCTTGGATATTTATTTTTAATTCCCGTGCACTCTGCAAGTGGGAATGTAATATTTCCATCCATTTGGCTTCTATATTTTAAGACTTGTTCAATTTGCAATTAAAAAGACCTAACAAAAAAACTCCAACGAAACACTTCTCTAGTAAAACATCCCTCAAAAAAGAGTCAGTATTACTACAGGAACACTAGAACTAAGACAGGAAGAACAAAAATCATCAAAACCGAGAAACATCCTTAGCATGGAGAGGAGAGAATCAAAAAACTACAGCTGAATACTTTGATTTATATACTCACAATTGTTTAAACTCTTTAAATGAACTAAAAGTTTACAAATTTCAGATGAAAACAAATCCTCCTTCAGCTGGGGGAGGCTGCTTGAGTTTGAACAGCTCATACAGGAGGTTATTTCAAAAAATCCCAGATGTGAGTGCATTCAGCCAATGTCCAGCACCCAGGAGAGGGGAAATGCATGTCCCAGCTGCCAGCAAGGAAAGCATCACACACTCCACAACAGGTCTGCCACTGACAACCAGAGCCAGGGTTAAAATACAGTTGTTCCATCAACTGATTACTGCCCTATTTTTAGCCTTCTCCCATAACAATAGTGGGTAAAGAAAGAATGTGAAGTCACAAGTATTAGACAGGATTAGGTGGTTTAACTACTATTTTTGTAGTAAAGGATTCATGGTTAGAATTGCTACTACCATTAGCACTGGAAGCAAAAAGCCATTGAAATTGCAGATTGGCTAATGCCTTCCCTGGCATGGGGCCAGGCTGATTAATGATTCAGGGGACAGAAATAACTGCAGCAGAGGCAGCCTTGCAGAGGGGCTCTCCTTCCTCAGCTAATTATGTTTTTCCTCCCATTTTATCCACCCAGGGAAGCGCTTCATTAATGTGGAATTTAGGTTACCCTGCCACGTCTCAGGCACATATTGAGGTGCAGGATTCAAAAATACTGGATTAGGGAAGAAATAACTGTAATTTTGTCCTGCTGGAGCTGGCAATACCTTGGGAAAACCATCTTCTGCACGCCAGGTGTGTGCCTGGATCTGTGGGTTTGGGGCCATGCTAAGACCTGACCTTGGGGAGGCTCTTCCTTTTACTCCCAGCCCTACTCCGACCTTCCCAGGTTTAAATTCAGAGGGGAAAAGATGTGGAGAAGGGATGCAGCAGTGTTTAACTGCAGTGCCAAGGCACCTCTGTCAGAAGAGATGAGAGTGCCCTCATGCCACCCTGACAGGGACTCGCTGAGGGTTTAGCAACAGTCGAGTTTCACCTCAGAATGACAACCAAAGCCAGATGTTCCCAATAAAAACAACTGCCCTGGAACAGAAGTTATCCCTAACAAAGGCAGGAGTAACAGGAGAGCCGAGGGGAGGGAGCAGCATCACATGGCAGCAGCACAAAGGAGCGTTTGTTCAGCCTGACATCAGCACTCGGGGAAAACAGCCTGGAAACCGTCCCTGATACACCTAAGAGGGAGTTCTCTGAGCCAGGCAAGCCAGACACAATGCTCTGCAACACCTCTTTACTACAATGCTCTGCAGCAGCTCTTCATCGAGGAGATTGCTGATCAGCAGCTGGAATCTGTGGCAGTTCACGAGGAACAGGCGACTGGGGATGGATTGGGGGGGCTGGGAATGGACTGGGGGGCTCAGATCCCCTGTAAAACTTCACCCATTTACAAAAATGCTCCCAGGATTACACCCTGCTCTGCAGAAGCACAAGGAGGTCAGGGCAACTCAGCAAACCACAAATGAGCTGCTAAGGGGAGAGCAAAGTTGGGGAGAGGGGAGGAGAAAACAAGCAGGACAAGTTCTGTAATAAACCTCTTTTCAAAGCACACTGGTACAAGATAGGCACTGAAATAGCTGAAGTCTTCTGGAAGCACTGAAATTTGTGAATTCAGTAATGAGAAAGTGTTTCTGCTCCTCCTGAGTGAGCACCATGACAAGGAAGCAGAGCAGAACAGCAACAACCACGGAGAAATCTCAACACCAGGTCACTTGGGCAATCCCAAGTGGACAATCTTATCTGCAGCTGCCCATCAGGAACAGTAAAATCCATGCATTCAGAGGAAACAGAGTCTCAGAGTATCTTCCTGAATGTTTCAGAGTGTTTTCTCTCCCCTGTATATCACAAGGATTTTCCCACCTGAAATATCCAACTAAGCCAATCTACTTGTGCTCCTTCTGCCGCAGGAGAAATTTTTAGGGAGCAACACAAAGCAGAAAACCAAATTAAATGTTCCAGTTCCCCTCCCAAGCTACCCGTCCACTATGGAGAAATCTCTGTGAAACAGATCAGCCAAACCAGACATTTCATTTCAGCAAGGAATTATGTTTCAAATTGCCTGGGTATCAAATTAGCACAGCCCTTTCAGTGTCAGGGAAAGGAAAGCCCTGAGCAGTTCACTGGGACACAAGGAAGTTCCCATGAAAACTCAACAGATTTAATGAAACAGAGGTCAGAAACCACCTGCAAGAGCTGAGCCACAGGTGCTGTCACATGGTTTGTGTGACAAGGGACTCACACCATGCCTTCAACCCCAGCACAGACAACACATCCAATTATTTGGAGCACATATCCCCAGGCACATCAGAAATCATGGAATGGTTTGGGTTGGAAGAGACCCCAAATCCCAGCTCATGGGCAGGGACCCCTTCCACTGTCCCAGGTTGCTCCAACCTGGCCTTGGACACTTCCAGGGATGGGACAAAATCTCAGTCCTAAGGAGTTAAACACCACTTAGGCAGGATTTCCCTCTGGAAGAACAAACACCAGGGCTGCCTTTGCTTCCAGGACCTTTCCAGAGGCTCTTGCCCTAACTTCCAGGCAAGTTCTGGCCATGGTGCCTGCCAGCATTGTCAAATGTGCTCAGATCCAGCTGCTCCCAGGGCAGGAAGCAGCCTGGCTGGAGGAGCTGTGCCCCACGAGGGCAGCTGCCAGAATTTCCTCCTGCCTCCGCTTGAATCCAGCTGCCAGTGAAGAACTCACATGGCCACACTGCCAAAAGGCAAAACTGAGCAGAAACCCCAGTCCCAGCCCTGCTGTACTGATTATTCTTCACCAACTCCATGTGAAAAATTCCCCACATTCAACAAGATCATTCCTGCAGAGTTCTATTGTCTCCAATTATTAATTAAACATGCTGTGAGAGAAAGCAAATGCCTAAAATCATTTGCTTCTACCGAGCAACTCCCACACTAGCCGAGTGCAATTCCAACAGTCCAAGTATATCCAGTGACTGCAATTCCAGAGGGACACCACCACAGACCTCTCCCTTCACTCCAGTTCAAGCACACACACACACACGAGCCACAGGAGACCCCAGCCAAGAAAACCCAGCCAATTTTCCTAAAAACCTGCTCAGTGTTGATAACTTGTCCCAGCTGAATAGGCCGAGTGTCTTTTCACTGCCCCCAGGAGCAGCAGAGGCTGTCTGGGGTTGTGAGGAGATCTGTGCAAGCTTTCATAACCAAGGCAGACCCAACCCGGGCCATTCCTCACCTGTGCCCTCCCTAGGTGATGTCCTGCTCCCTGCCCGTGGTTTTTGCAGGATAAACAGCACACAAACACCCTCCTGCAGCCAGGCTAATGCTCTGCCCAACAGCAACCAGGCATCAGGCAGCCTAAACCTGCTCACTCGAATATTCAAATTCCTGGGGACCTGACACTCAACCTCATCCTGCTGCTTCTTGTGGATAAAAAGAGAAACATTTCCAGTTAAGTGTCTTCCATGGAAATTTGGTGATTAAGGATTTGGAGCTGCAAACAGCTGGGATTTTGCTCAGGAGAGCTGAGAGACCAAGTCAGGAAATCAAAAGTCTGAATCCAGCACCACTTCAGTGTCTGCAGGGACAAAGAAAACCTTATCAGCACAAGTTTTTTGTGTGGATGGTGAAGCTTTGACACCTAAATTTGTGAAATGACAGGGGCATCTTTAATTGCTTCATTTTATATAAAAACCTGGCCCCAAACACACCTTCCAGAAGAGCAGGGGAAAATGCAACAGGAAAAGAAAGTTTCTAAGCAAAACACAGACAGAGCATCTTCCTGCTGCTCACAAGGAGAGGACACCACCAGGAAGGAGCTTCTCCCCCTTCCCTGGGAGGAACTTCCCCTTGAGCCACCCCTGCTAAAGCCACTCTCAGCTCAATTCCCAGAGCTGCCAGGAGGAAAAGTGACCAGGAGGAACAGCACAATGAAACCTATGGAAAATCAGGATACTGCAGCTCAGCTGTGACTCACAGCACTCCTGGCTGTTTAATACCACCATGAAATGGCATCATTTGGTACAAGCCACTGCAGTGTTATCACCAACAGACACACGTCTGTCTACACAGGCAACAAAAAGAATCTGGGATTCAACAATTAAAATCCTTCTACCTTTAATTACGACCTCCCAAGCTCTAGGCAGACATTAACCTATATTAGCCTAGAATTACTTTTTTTCTGACTTCCCATTATCTTTCAGCTACTGAGTTTCCTAACCAGTCTTCAAGGCTGGGCCCTCAGTGAACCATCTCTGAAAGTCTAAAATGAAAAGTACAGTCATAAAAGTGCATCCAGAAGAAACAGAGTCAGGAGACATCCCTAATGATTCCCTACCTCCCTGCATGTCCCAGCACTTCCTTCCACTTCTGTTCTTGCAGGCCAAATTCAATTCTACCCCAGCTAAACCCAAACTCAATTAAATCATTTTGCATGCATAAGATTAGTCCTTGCTCCAAGGAATTTATAATTTAAGCAGCAGATGTGGAGGTGGCCAAGAAGTCAAGAAGAATGGCAGTGTGAGGATTACACATATCCTGCATTCTGCTTCCCAGGAGTAAAACCCTGAGGCAAGCAGAGAACCATGGGAAAAGGGATGGAGCACCAAACTCTGCTGAAAGTGCCCATCAATCACTGGAGCACCCAGTATCAAACAAGACTGAGGAGAACAGGGTTAGTGCCCCACCTCAGAGCCGACCTGGAAGAAATTAAGACACCAAGATTGGTTTGGAGAGGAGCACTGAATGCAAAAGCATTGGAACTATGGCAGCACCCCATTTATCAGAGTGCAGCAGCCAGCAGGAAGCAGAACAGATAAAAACCCCAACGTTCATTCTGGCCTGGTGGGTATTTCCTGAGCCTCAGCTCACACAGCTCACAGGGGAAACTGAGATTCACACAGAATCATCTGGGAGCTCCATCCTGCAGGTGGGATCTGTCCACACAACCTTCTCACCACTGTCCTGCTGCCAGACAACACAGGAACTGGATTTGAAAAGTTCATTTAAACTAGCGTAAGTTAATGAGCTTTCCTTTCATTAAGTGGTTCATTTATTAGGATCATTTCATTCCAGAAGTTACTGAAGAAAATCAAGCTGAGCAACACTTCTGCTGACAACAGGACAAGCCTCTGGAACAGGCAGGATTTGTTTGTTTGAGTGAAAGTTTCAGTCTTTCCATTATTAAAGAAATAAAAGTTCAAATACCAGCAGAATTTTTAATGACTGCGAGCTTGGAGTGCCCTGTCCCCACCCCCCTTATCTCCAGTGAGTTTTGCTGTCTTTGATTTCAGGGATTTGCAGTAAAAGGAGGATGAAAGTGTGAGCTGGAGGAAAAGAGGATTGAGAATTTATGACATCATTTTAATTCATGAAGTCATCTTGCCACAAAATGCCCAAACAATAGCAGGCCCTGCCCAGGCATCTCCACCCCACGACTCCATGGCTGCTTTGATTTGAAAAACCTACAAGTTTGCAGGAAGAAATTCTTGCTTATGGTTTCTTTCAGAACTTAAAACATTAAGATCTCTGGCACTGATGTCTGCTGAAGCAAGTTTTACAGTTAGTGACTGAAAACTTGGATAATAAAGAGAAAAATGACATCTGATTAATGCAGTTATTTCTTCTGAATTGATACCTAAATACTACGTCTCTCCATAAGGGAATAACAACAATACTTTTCTAGCTCTTTAGCTCATGTTGCAGTATTTTATGTGATTTTTCTTCCAGAACACATTAACAGGGCACTTGGGTTTATTTGTTTGTTGACGTACACAGTGCCTTCGGTGAGGCTGCAAAATTCCCTGTAATGTTTGCCTTTAAAAGGTCTGGTTGGCAACACATCCCCTGGGGAGGCACAGCACAGGAGCCAGGGCTTGGCCACTTTGATTCCAGAAACTGGAGGCAGGAGATGTTCACAGAGGTTGCAAAAGCTTTGTGTCTGCTGCCCTGGCAATATTTGTGGGGATCATTCTGCTTTAAAATGTGCTTACACTTGGGTTCTGCTGCCTCGGAGAGGAAGCACTCGTGTGTCTTTGATGAGTGAGCTCCAGGTCACAGACAGAGTGGAGTGAGTCAGCCACTCGTTTAACTGCAGCACCAGTGACAATGCAACTGCTGAAAAGACTTCTAGTAAACACCACTAGCACACAGCCTGGCCCACCACCCCTCTAGAGACTGAGTGCCTCTAAGAAGTTCCTGAAGCCACTGGCTGGTGACACTCTTAAGGCTGCTCTTCTCACTTCAGCTACACACATCATCACCACCTTCCCCAGTACATGATAACCATAAAAACCCAACCCCAAAGCAAAGAAACCCAGTCAAACATACCACCAGCAACTTCCACTCCTGTGTTTTCCAATATTGGGAATGGTAAAAGCCCAACCTACGTGCATTGGCAGTTTTGTAATACTATTACATAAGAATTATTTAACTACAGCAACAGATTTGAAAAGCAGCAGCAGCAGCAGCAGTCACAGCTATGCTGGTTCACACATCAGAAAAAAAAAAATCAATAAAGGGAGCGATGAATTTTGTAAACATGCAATTGACTATCACAGGGGGGTGGACTGGGATTTGGGGTTTCAACACCTTCAAGAGCAGAAACCTTTCAGCTCAGAGCTACCAGGGCACCGCCACCCTGAAAAGAGAAAACAAACAGCACCACTGCTGCCACTCGCCCAGAACCCGCTCCAGCTTTAGAAGAGCACCATGAAAACATCCCTGAGAAGGCTGCAGGGCTGAGTTGGGAAAGCTGGGAGTGGTTTTCTACCTGATGCTCTGCATGGATGTTGTCCCCAGTAGGCCAGCGGTGTTTGCTGTTGTTGTAGCCGCCGCCGCCGCTGCCTCCTCCCCCGAGCTGCTCCCCGTGCTGCCTCTGGAAGAAATAATCCACCATGGCGTCGTCCTGGGAGCGCCCCGCCACTCCTATGGATCCGGGCACGGGGCTGGAGTGTGTCCCTGCTGCAAGGGCCTGGTTTGCAGCTGGCTGTGGCTGAGCCTGCGAGCCTGTGCCAGATGTCAGTACCACAGGCATGGTGGGGTTGGCTGTGTCTTGAGCGTGCTGCTTCAGGTGGGGGCTGAACGAGTCCTGCCACAGAACTGCTTTTCTCTTCAAAACGCACGCTACGCTCATTCCACCAACACCTGCAGGGGGGACAAGGGGGAAAGAGAGGGAAAAGACACATGAAATCCTCCCAGCTGCAGCTTGGAGCGTTAAATAACACACCCATCTTGTGACTGGCAGGGGAACATCACTGTGGCAAAAGTGACTCCTCCAACACTCACTCGCTCCGTGAACCCAGCAGCTAAAACAGCACTGAAACGCGCAGAAATCCCACTGAAAATGTGCAGAAATCCCACTGAAAACGCGCAGAAATCCCACTGAAAACGCGCAGAAATCCCACTGAAAATGTGCAGAAATCCCACTGAAAACACGCAGCAGTCCCACTGAAAACCCGCAGAAATCCCACTGAAAACGCGCAGAAATCCCACTGAAAACGGGCAGAAATCCCACTGAAAATGGGCAGAAATCCCACTGAAAATGTGCAGAAATCCCACTGAAAACGAGCAGAAATCCCACTGAAAACCCGCAGAAATCCCACTGAAAACGGGCAGAAATCCCACTGAAAACGGGCAGAAATCCCACAGAAATCCCACTGAAAATGTGCAGAAATCCCACTGAAAACAAGCAGAAATCCCGCAGAAATCCCACTGAAAACGAGCAGCAATCCCACTGAAAACGCGCAGAAATCCCACTGAAAACGCGCAGCAATCCCACTGAAAACGCGCAGCAATCCCACTGAAAACGAGCAGAAATCCCGCAGAAATCCCACTGAAAATGCGCAGAAATCCCACTGAAAACCCGCAGAAGTCCCACTTTCAGTGCTGCACGATCTTCTCAGGATGCACATAAAGCACCAGCACAATGGCAATTTCTGCCAGGGACAACACACTGACTGGGAAACTGCTGGGAAAAAGCCCCCAAAACCCCATGAGGGCAGTGCCACCAGAACCTGCTGTGTCCCTTTACACCAGGCAAAAGAGGCCTGGTCCTCCAGCCGTATAAACACTCAAGGCCCCCTGTATCCCACTGTATCCCAAAGTATTCCCTCAGACGTGCAAAGCAGCAAAGCAACAGTTTGGTTTGGTTTTGTTTTTCAATGCGAATTTAAAATCCTGGATTTCTGCTCGTACAGTTCGTGTGCCCTCCCTGCTAACTCAGGAGGCAGTAAAACCCATGGACATGCTTTATGGAATTCCCTGGAGAAAGAAGAGCAAACCTGGGAGCTGGGATCTCGGCAGAACTTTCCAGAGCAGGCACAGCCAGCACTGCTGGTCCCGCTGTTGATGGCACCGGGGGAAGTTTGGACAACTCCAACACATTTCCAGTACCCAGAGCACTGACCACCCCAATAAATGAAATATCCCATATGTTTTGCATGCATCCAAATGATCTGCAGGCAGGAAGAAAACCTGCATATTAAGCTGACAGCAACTCAATAACTTCCTATTCCCCAAATATTTTGATAATATTCCAGCAGCACAAAACCACAGAAGTTTGTTATTTTAAGGCAGGACTATCAGAGCAACAAAGACGCTACAGGTGTGAACAGCAAAGTGCTTTCCCCCGTTATGTAACACTCTCACAACAAGCCAAATTCATCTTTAACAGCATGGGCTAGTCTGAATTAATCTTTATTCAAGAGATTAACAGTTTATGACTTGAGGTACCTAACTGCAGCCCCACAGAGAGTGCTGAGGATGAAACTGGGGTGGTGGAGCCCCGGGGAGCTCCTGGCAGAGCAGCCCCGGGATGTTTCACTGCTGGACCTTGGTGGCTGCAGAGCTTGGCCCTGCTCCTGCCAGCGGCTCCAAGGGCCTGAAAGGTGGCTCTGTTCCCTCCCTGCTCCTCGTAGTAACTCTGAACAACACTCTACTACAAACAACTTCCGAGAACAACTTACTAATGGTGTGGAGACCAAAACAAAAAATCTGAGTCCTGTCTTTGGTCAAACTTTGTCAGGTTTGCCCCACGAGTCGAGCATGGGGTTAATACTGAAGGAAAATGACTCTGAAAACTGCAGAGATCAGGTTGTTTTAATTGCACCTCCAACATAATTTGGTGCTGCACACACACAGCCCCCAGGGCCACTCTGCAGGGCTTTTTATACACTCACAACTTAAATACCAGGGACATCCAACAGGACTCACTCCTCCAGCTTTCAAAGAGGCTGGAAATCACCACCTTCCCCGCATACTTGAAAAAACACTGAAAACACGATATGACTAAATCTTGACTGATTTTAAGACTGCAATTCAGTTTAATGGCATTTTCCCCTTAATTTCCCTTTAGCAAACAGTATCAAAATCCTTCAGTAACACCACAGGAAGCACTCAAGCTCCTCCATGCAAAAAGAACAAAAAAAATTAAGTAATTAATGGTAAGAAATTCATTTATCATCGAACTGAGGTGTGTATAACTGCAGCAATGAAATCTGAGCGGCCCCTCGAAAGGAAGTTACAAGTTATCTCAGGGCAGACTGTAAAAAAAAAAAAAAAAAAAAACAACAACAAACAAAGGAAGATACTATGAATCCCCACCAAAAAATTTCCAGTATCTATAGATTGTGACAAGCCCATTTCCAGTGAGAAACAAGGTACAAAGTCGCACTGCCTTTGCTCCTTCAAAAGGCTGCAGACGCTAATTAATTTCTGAGTTAATGAAGGTGTTATCTTAAAAATCAGGAGGGTCCAGAAAATCTCAGTCAATGGATTACGGAGAGGCTGCTCCCAGGCGCTTCCTCTTTGGGCTGCTCCAAACACGAGCGGAAAACTTGGCAAAGGCGACATTTTGAAAGGGAGCAAAGGGGAAGGGAGCATTGTGGGTAGTTCAAGTTTAGTTCCAAGCCGTGTTTTTACGGGAATGCCGCGATCGAGGCAGCAGCGGGACAGCTGAATCCTGTCATTCAAAGCTCCGGGAGCGCCGGGAATACGGGCAGTCACCTACACAGGCACTCGCAAAGCCGCAGCTGCTCAGGGCCTCCAGAGCCGCCTGCATTCCCAAACTCTTCCTAAACACAGAGGATCAACTTTTCCCAGGTGAAACCCCGGGTTTGCAAACAAAGGCTGAAATGAGAACCCGGCGTGGAAAGGAAGCTGCTCCGTGTTGTCACTGCAGGCAGAATGCTGCAGATTATCGGACGTTCCACCACCAACAAAAAAACTTGGGAGGAATCTCCCTGCGAGTCTGAAGTAGCGGTGGGTGACAACACTGAATAAAGGAGCTTTAATGCACACAGAGCCCGGCTCCACAGCCAGATCCTCCCGGCTCTGGTTCCCTATCGCCCTCAAAATCACAGATTACTGCTAAATTAACACGGTGTAAAACGGCCGTTTCCAAAAAGTTCAACCCCAAAGCGGAGTAGTTTTGGTTGGGTGGGTTTTTTTTTTTTTTGGAAAGTTCCACTGGAAATGAAAGCAGAGCCATTGTTTGAGAGCTGTGTGGCCTAGCAGAACTTTTAACGTTATCCCTGGGTTTTCCTGAAAACCTGGGGAGCCGCAGCGCTGAATTCCTGACCCATCGGATTCCCAAAACCGGCATTAAAACCCAAAAGGACCCAGGTCCCCCTTTCGCCCACCTCCATCCCTCTCAATAAAGGAAATTCCTTACTCATGATCTGCCTAATAAAAATCTCTGCTCCGAACAAAGTTATTAAACATTGACCAAAGCAAACAACAACAACAATAACAACAACAACAAAAAAATCAGAGCATTTCTCAGGCTGGGCCGAGAGGCTCTTAAAATTCCAACTTTGCAGCTCACAAGGGCCGAGGCTGTCGTTACGTGAGCGCGAGATAAAAACAAGGGGGGGAAAAAAAAAAAAAAAACCCACACAAAACCCCCAGGGTCACCCAGCACATCTGAAAGGATTGTCCGCTTTTACCCTCCCTCCCGCTGCCAGCCCCGACCCCTCCTCTTCCAGGGACCCCCAGAGCCGCCGAAACCTCCCAAAAACCGGGGGGGGAAGGAACCCAACCGCCCCCCGGAGCCCTGGGGGCAACAAAGCGGGGCCTCGGCCGGAGCCACGGAGCCCGCCGGGATTGAAGCCCCGGGACAAGGGGGAGCCCCCCGGGGACGGAACGCGTCCAGGAGAAAGGGGAGACGCTCCCCAGGAGAAGGGGGAGCCCCACAGACCGAGGGGCAGCCCCGGGCGGGCCGGGCCCGGGCCAAGGCGGGTGAGGGCTGCGATGGGCCCGCGCCCCCCCCCCCAACAATAACCCCCGTCCCCGTTACCGGAGCGCCCGCGGGGCCGCGCTCGGGGCCCGGGGGTCCCCCCGCGCCCCCTCCCCGCTAACAATGGGCCCAGGCCGCGGCCCCGACAGGGAGCCGGGCGGGAGCGCCGGCGCAGCGCCCCCGCCGCCGCTCGCCTTCGGGGCGGCCTGGGGCCTCTCCTCCCGCGCCCCCCGCCAATATGCGCCCACGGGCGGGTCCGCGGGGGTCCGCGGCGCGGCGGGGCCGGCCCCGGGCCGGTACTCACGGGCGGAGCGCTCGGATGCAGACGGATGCCGGGCCCCCCCCGGCCGCTCGCCGCTGCCTCTCCCCGGCCGCTCACTCCGACAACATGGCGGCGCGGCGGGGCCGCGGCCGCGCTGCACCACGGGAAGGCGAGGCCGCTCCAGCGCCGCCGGGACGGGGCGGGATGGAGCGGGACGGGACGGAGCGGGACAGACCGGACCCGACCGGGACAGACCGGACCGGGACGTGCCCCGGCTGTGCCCCGACCCTGCCACGCTGCCCAGGCTGGGGTCAGCCCGCAGCGCCCTCCCAGCGTGGCCCCTGCCCCGGCCGGAGGTGCGGGCACGGCCCCGCCTTCAGCCCCGCGCTGGCACCGCCGCCAGCGCTCGCCGGGCTGGCGGGGATGTGGCTGAGCCCCCCCCCCCCAGGCTGCGCACCCCGATTTCCCCCCTAGTCCGGCCGTCCTGAACACGCTGCGCCCCGCTGCCTGGACATCACACGGTCCCCCAGCCCGAGCTCCCCCAGCCTGAGCACCCCGAGTCCCCCCAGCCTTGGCACTCCCAGCTTGGGCACGGCGAGACTTTCCAAGCCGGGACACCCTGAGCCCCCCAGGCTGGGCAACCTGGACACCCCAAACCTCCCAGCTTGTGCACGCTGAGCCCCTCCAAGCCGGGACACCCCGAATCTCCCCCAGCCCGGTCCCCCCGAGCCCCCAACAGCGGTGATCCCAGAACCGCACCGGGGGCACCCAGCGCCGGCTGCACAGCGGCGCCTCCTCACCCTCCACCAACAGCCAAACACAATTTTGGGGCGCTTCTCCCTTCGTGCCTCCCCCTTCCCCACGTCCCCCGGCCACAAAGCCGGGGCTGCGGGGGAACTACAGCCCCCGGCGTGCGGCGCCGGGCGCGGAGCCCGGGCAGGGCAGGGCGGGCGGCGCTGGACGCTGGGAGCGGTAGTTCTGCCCCGGCTCCTCCATGTTCGAGGGGCAGCCCGAGGGGCAGCGCCTCTGTGCCCCCCTGCCCCTCCTGCCCCGCCGGGCTGCGCTCCCGGCGCCTTCGGGGCGGGCTGAGCGCTTGCTGCGCTCATGGAATATTTTCTCTCCGTCTCGGCGGGGCACGCAGGGAAGCGGGAGGGAAGAGCCGGCGCTGGGGAGAGCTCGGGACGTGCCCTCACTTGCACGGAGAGAGAACCGGCAGCTGTTCCCAAGGGCCCCGGCCGGCCGTGGGGCGCAGAGCCCGCGGCACGGGCGGGTCCCCGCAGCCGCAGCTTTTGTGGGTTATGAGGGTACAAGAAGTCTCTTCAAGCCCGGGTTCTCGGTTATTAAAACACGTGCGAAGCTGGATCCAGCCGTGCCTTGCATCCATTTTCTACTCGGGTGACTGATGGGTGTTTCCACCGCCTCACCGCCCCTTCCAGCGTGCACTCCTTTGTGGGGCAGCAGGACCTCACCCCGACCCCCAAAAACCTGGGGAAACACGGCTTGAAGGGTTTGGTGCTGGGTGCCCCAGGCCGGGCGTGACAGGGGACGGTCAAGATAAACAGCGAGCAAAGGTTTTCCCTGCTGAGGGTGGGTTTGGAGCCGAGCCTCGTACAGACACCCAGAGGTGGCTTTGGCCAGCAGCAGCCTGGCTTGTGTGACCTGGCCAAGCCCTGCTGGGATTAACTCGGCTCTGCTGGGCTCGGCTCTGCTGTGACGCTGGGCAGGGACCCACGTGTGGCTGAGAAGTGGACACAGCTCTTCTGGGTCATTCCTGTGGCTCCAGTGTCTTGAATTCCCTGGAGAGGAGAAGGGGCTGGAGAAGGAGTCCTGTGAGGAGCAGCTGAGGGAGCTGGGAAGGGGCTCAGCCTGGAGAAAAGGAGGCTCAGGGGGGACCTTGTGGATCTGCACAGCTCCTGCCAGGAGGGGACAGCCGGGGGGTCGGGCTCTGCTCCCAGGGAACAGCATGAGAGGAAATAGACTCAGGTTGTGCCAAGAGAGGTTTGAGTTGGATATCAGGAAAAATTTGGATATCAGGCATTGGCACAGGTGGTGAAGCCACGACCCCTGAAAATGTTCAAAAAAATGTGTGAATGTGGCATTTGAGGATGTGGTTTGTGGTGAACGTGGCAGTGCTGCGTTAATGGTTGGACGGGATGATCTCAGAGGTGTTTTCCAACCCAAATATTTCCATGATTCTGTGGGGGCCCATGCAGTGTCCCCAAAACACCAACGGTGTGGGCAAGGCCAGCCTCTCGCTGGGGTGGAAGCGGGAACGGTGGAACTGTGTCATCTGGGCACTGGACCAACTCAATCTGTCTGCACACCCTTCTCCTCTGGTTCCACCCATCTCCTGGGCGCCCTGGGCTGATACAAGGCACCAGCGACGGCTCCTGCCTGACAAAGATCTGGGCTGCAAAGCCTGAGAGCTCGGGAGTTCTTTCCCACTCCGTGTCCTCACTGGGGACAGAGGGCCCTGCACTTCTTCTGGCCACTTTTGGGATGCTGTGCCTTCCAGCTGCTACCCTCAGCTCCCCAGCTGGCTGTCCCTGAGCTGTCCTGCTGGCGGTGGCCCTGAGGTCCCCAGCAGTGCTGCCCCTCTGCTGTGAGGCAGAGATAAGAGCTCTGCCGGGTGGGCTCAGCACACACCCAGGCTGCTTGCTGACACTGGAAACGTGCTTTCTGTTAATTATAGCTGGGATAATTACAGTTATGCTGGTGTAATGAGAGGGGGAGGGGAGGAGTCCTGCTGGGGATGAAATGTGAGTGGTTCAAACCCTCATTTGCCAGTGAATTTTGACGGATTTAGGGAGAAGTCCTGCAGCTGTGAGGCTGAGGGGGAGTTGGGGGTCTCATCTCCAGCACCTCCAGCCCTCCCACAGCCTCTCCTGCCTCCCACCACTGCCATCCTCTCTTCTGCCTCAGACCTTGCCCAAGCTCCCAGCTTGTTGCCATCCATGGAAAAATCTCCCACTGGGAGAACATGCTGCTCCAAAAGCTTCAGCGCCAGAGTGAAAGGAACAGGCAGTGAAATAACTTCCACCTCCACAGGAAAAACCTTCTGGAGGTGGAAATGTCCTTCTGATCTTCCTTGCACCGTTGGCCACCAAGAGCTGCCCCAGCTGCCTGGCCCTGGCTGACCCCATAGCAGTCCTGACAGAAGTTATCCTGGGATGCATCTTCATCTGCAGAGGGAAAAAAGGGACCTCCAGGGGCGACTGATGTCCTCCCACCTCCGAACGACTCCCAAGAAGGGCCTTTCTCCCTCTGTGCCCCACAGAAGGGCCCTCAATCCACTGAGCATCAAAATTCCACATCCCCAGCAAATGGCCAAATCCAGACCCTCCCTCCCTGCTCTGCCCAGACGCTGTGCCCGGTGGCACGATGCCCAACACCACAGAATCTTTTCTTTGAAGGAGTCTAAGAGCAAACAAACCCAGCTCTGCTGCCGTGATTCATCCTCCTGGGAGCAGAGCTTCCCACAGCTCCACAAGGGAGACACCTGCACAGGACAGGGGGTTCACCTGGGGGAAAAAACAGGTTGGGGGGCTCCTAAAAGTGGCTTCAGTGCTGCCCCAGGGAGGCCTGGCTGGCCCCAGCCCTGGGACATCCAACGCTTTTATTTCAATGCAAATTTGATGCCTACAATTAAAAGCTAAATTGAAGGGAAGAGGATCTCCCTCTGTGTAGGGCACCAACATTTCCTTGGCCACCAGAAAAAAAAAAAAAAAAAAATTAAAAATCCACTGACTGAGTAAATTTTTCCCAAGCCAAGCCAAAAACTGCTGAGGTCTTTATGCAGAATATTTTCAGAGTGTGCTGGCTTGACCGAAAAATCCTTGCAGAGCCAAGTGCATCATTGATTTGCATCACTGGGGCAGCGTTTCGTCAAAGCCCGGCCTTGAGACACAAAACAATGACCAGCCCTGAGCTGGGCTGCTCCAGTGCAGCTCCTGAGCACATCCACTGCTCCAGGCACCTGAAACCAGGGGCCTTCCCAGTGCCACCTTGATGGAAAGGTTTCCTGAGCTGGACCTGTCATTGGCAGCGGCCGGGGAACGTCCCTGGGCTCTGAGCAGCTCTGAGCCATCGGATAAACCCCTGCTTTCCACCAACACCTTTCGCCCACGGGTTCCTTTCCACGCTCGTGTTGAGACACCCAGAGCAGATGGGTTTTTGTTTTTTGGGTTTTTTTTGGTTTTTTTTGTTTTTTTTTTTTTTGTTTTGTTTTTTTTTTTCAGGAGTCCCAGCCAAGTGTCTAAAAGCGGCTGCTGAAATGTTGTGGTTATGGGAGGCTGCAGGGAATTCTGGCTGCGTGGCTGCGGACCCACCTGGCAACAGCAGGGTCTGAGAGTTTGGTGTTGGCTGCAGAGCTGCTTCTTCTTGTGAAAATACAGCCCCCCAAAATGAAAGTTTTTAAGCAGCTCCCACCCACCAGCTGGGCTTAGGGCTGTGCTGAGCTGTGCATGGAGTCCCCAGTCCCTGGTGGAAGGACAAAGCTGCTCTGGGGGATGCCCTGAGGCTGCTCAGATCCCGCTGTTTCCTCCCTGTGTTCAGGGAAGCTGCTGGCAAAGCCATGCCACGTCCCATGGTGAGGAAAGGGCCATGCCAATGCCTCTGCTTCCCAGGGGAACGGGCTTCCAGCACAGGATGGGCATGGAGCCGCTGGGAGAGTCCAGAGGAGGACACCAGGATGGACACAGGGATGGAACAGCTCTGCTGGGAGGAAAGGGTGGGAGAGCTGGGGTTGCTCAGCCTGGAAGACAAGTGCTGGAGTGACCAAATCGTCACCTTCCAGTGCCTGAAGGAGCTACAAGAAAAGTGGAGAGAGATTATTAATGAGGGCTTGGAGGGACAGGAGCCAGGGAATGGCTCCCAGTGCCAGAGGGCAGGGCTGGATGGGATCTTGGGAATTGGGAATTGTTCCCTGGCAGGGTGGGCAGGGGCTGGGCTGGAATTGCCAGAGCAGCTGGGGCTGCCCCTGGATCCCTGGCAGTGCCCAAGGCCAGGCTGGACACTGGGGCTGGGAGCACCTGGGACAGGGGGAGGTGTCCCTGCCATGGCAGGGGGTTGGATTTAGATGATCTTTAAGGTTCCTTCCTGCACAAAGCATTCCATGGTTCTGTAATCCCAGTGATGTCCTCTGCTGTCCCTCCTCCAGTTTGCCACAGCTCACGGAGCCACTGCAGAGGACAGCCAGAGGCTGGCAGTGAGAAATGCCCTGGAGAAGTGGAGATAAACCCAGGATGGATTTATGGGCTCCATAATAGTTTAAATCCAGGATAAGAGACACACGGGGCTTCTTCTCACTCTGTAGGGTCAAGAAGGTGTTTTCCCTACAGCCCAGGCAGCAAGGAATGTTTTGGTCAGGAAAATGCTTGCTAGACAAATGTTTTTTTTGTTCTGGCAGGCACTGGGGGTCAAGTGTCATTGGAAGGGATCGCCGAGTGCCCCTCTGCACCCCCCTGCCACACTGAAAATGAGGATGGAGTTCAGAAACCTGCAGGAACAGCAGCCACACAAACACCCGACAGAGCTCTAAACCAGGAAAAAGGAAATTCATGTTTGGTTTAAAAACCAGCTGGGTTTCCCCCCCTGCCCCGATCCTCGCTGCCGAGACGTGTCACAGCCCTGCTCACATTCCCACCTTTCCAGCAGCCCTTTGAAGCAGCTGCCAAACCCTGCAGGGATCGTGGGGAGAGAAATCAGGAGCGGGGAGAGAGGCTGGAGGGTTAAAATGTGAGCAGCTGGGGTGCCAGAGCTCTGCCCTGCAGACAGGTGAGGGCTGAGCTGCTGGATGGAGCACAGACCCGGGAGCGGGTGGGATTGAACATTCATTCACAAAGCAGCTCCAGGCAGGAGAGCTCAGGTTGGTGGCACCTTCAGCCTGGGGGGGAGGTGGCAGCGGTGTCCCTGCTGAGTGACACTGCTGCCCGTGGCTCAGGTCCAGCTGGGAAAGAGCTGCAGGACCCATGGGCAGCGCTCCCAGGGCCTGGAGGAGCCTTGTCCCTGCTCGGGACATCTCACCTGCAGCACCTGTCCCTCCAAACACCCCAGGGCAGCCACAGCCAGGCCTGGCCCTGTGTGTGGCCTCCCTAGGTCCCCCTGATGCCTTAAGGAGCTGGAACAGAGCCTAGATGGAGTTAAGGGGAATAAAGAGATTTATTGAAGAGCTTTCAAAGGCCTCACCCCGGCAGTATCGGAGCCACGGTCGTGGCTCTGCCCGGATGGCTCCAAGATGGAAGGGAAAGTGAGCTTGGTCATGAGATTTCACATTTTTATGAGTTTTGGTCCATTAGCATCTTGGAGTTAATTGTCCAATTATAGCCCCAGCCCATGAAGTCCCATCCTGCTTGTTTTTCTCTCTCCAGCCCACGCTGTTTGTGCTCCTGGGCCTGAGCTTTGGATCATTTGTCCTCGGTCCCCAGCTGGAGCAGGAATTGTTTTGTCTCCCTGCTCTGTGCAGAGAGCTCACCATCCCATAATGTGAAGCTCAGACCCACACACCAAAGCAGCACAGAACCTGAAAAACAGAAAAGCTGAACCTGAGGCATCAACCCCAAAATCCCAGCCGGATCCTTCCACCCGCACACCTGCCCGGTGGGCACCAGGAGGGGGGGCTGGGACACGGGGGCTGCCCCATGGTGAGGGAGGCAGACTCTGCCTGGGGTCATTTCCCTCCTTGTCCCTAAATGCTGCCGTGGTTGGAGTGGCAGCACCTCCTCAGAGGGGCTGCTGAGACTCCCCTCTTTGGGGATCATCCCCCACCCCGTTCCTTGTCCCAGATTCTGTCATTAACGCTCTGAAGCAGGAGGCTGATGAAGGTTTCCAGCTCGTTTGTTATCATTAAGGACACGGAGGCTGGGTTTTCTCAACGGGCAATTACGTGACTCAGCCCTTTGGAAGCCTCCTGCCCTCCTGTCCGCATGACTTCTCCTCACAGCCCCACGGCCTGATTGCATTTCTGGGGAGTGATTTCCCTCTGCCAGCTCCCAGCTTCTCATTTGCATTGCATCAGCCCTTCTTCCTTGGGCTGAGAAACGGGAGAGGGATGCTCTGAGTTCCTCCTGCTGCTCTGACAGGATCACGGAACCCTGGAATGGGTTGGGTTGGAAAGGACCTCGAAGCCCATCCAGTGCCATGGCAGGGACACCTCCCACTGTCCCAGTCCAGCCTGGCCTTGGGCACTGCCAGGGATCCAGGGGCAGCCCCAGCTGCTCTGGGCACCTGTCCCAGGGCCTCCCCAGCCTCCCGGGGAAGAATTTCCTCCTAATATCTTATCTCAATCTCTTTCAGTTTAAAACCATTCCCCTTTGTTCTTCCACTCTCTCTCTCTTTGCAGAAAGTCGCTCTTCCTTTTTTTTATCAGCATCTCCAGGACCAAGCCGGGCTGGAGCACAACAGGGAGACCAGGGGATCCTCCCCCTGCAGCCAGAGCTATTTATTGGCATTTCTGTGCACGTTGGACAATATTTACCATTACTGGAGCAGAGTCACAGAGCAGCAAAGCTCACACAGGAGCCAGGGGTGAGCGGGGACTCACGAGGGTGCTGGCACTGCCCAGGCTCCCCAGGGAATGGGCACAGCCCCAAACCTGCCAGACCTCCAGGAGCCTTTGGACAGCGCTGCAGGGATGCCCAGGGTGGGATTTTTGGGGTGTCTGGGCAGGGCCTGGGGTTGGAATGGATGATCCCTGTGGGTCCCTTCAGCTGAGGATATTCTGAGACTCTCTTTTGCAATATTTGTCTGGCAGCTGGGTTTTCCCAGTCCTCAAACCCACTCTTTGCTTCCAGCTCCCCAGACCTTATTTACTGGTGTTTAATTTCTCCAAATTGCTCTCGTCCTTGTCACACTGGAGAGGGTGACAAGGAGCTGATGCTGCTGGGGGGGCCTGGGGCCCTCCCCAGGGCACAGCTATCTGCTCCTTGCACCTTCCAAACATTTCCTGTCGTGTTCCCCGCTAAGAGAAATCAACGGCCTCGAAACTGTCACGTTTCTAAGGCCACCACCCTGCCAGTTGCACACTCCTGGGCTCAAATTTAGGAAAAAACACCATTACATTTGCCTGTGCAACCTTAGCTCAGCCCCCTCAGGCTGTGCAGTCCTTAATTACAGGTTCACAAATGAGGGGTTTTTGCATGACACCCCCGGCCCAGGCAGGCTTGGCTCTGTCCCTGGGCAGAGAGGGACAAGGGGACCCCCGTGGCCACTCCTGGCCAGGCTGGAAGGAGCTTGAAGGGCAGAAATTTGGTGCTTGACATGTTTTTGCTTTTCCCCTGTCTGAGCAATTCTGCAGAGACCCAGGAGGGTTTGCTGAGCAATGCAGGCTGAGGGGGGAAGGCTGAGCCTCTCCGCTCCCAGACCCAGCCCCCAGCGCCACCAGGGTCCCCCCAGACCCCCTCCCCAGCACCTCCCGTGCTGCCCAGCGTTCCCTGGCGCCTCCTCCCTCTCCCCTGGCCCCGCGGAGCTCCTGCCATCCCTGTGCCACGCACACGCGGGGTTTGGGCTCGGGGCTGTGCCTCGGGGCACGTGGAGGCCGATTCATTCCACCTTTCCTTGCCCCCGGCTCCGACGGCTCTGCCGGGGGCTGCTGCTCCTCCCTCCTGCAGCCCAGCCCGGGGCACAGCCCGGACACCTCCTGGCACTCCTGGCCTGTCCCCGCCGAGCTCCAGAACCTCCCAGCCCGAAGGAGCTGCCTGCGGAGCAGCTGGAGCTCGATGGTTCTGCCGGGAAAATCTCCCGGTGGAAAGGAGAGAGAGCTGTAACTCCCTGGGGCCAGGAATGATTTATCCCGGCCCCATTCTGCCCTGCCCGACATCCCTCAGCTCCCTCATCCTCCCTGCGCCTCCAGGAGCAGCATCCCGGAGCTCCCAGCTCCTCCCAGCTCCTGCTGGGAGCTCCCTGCTCGGATGGGAGCTCAGGTACGCCTGGCTCGGGAGCCAAATCGCCTCGGTGTCCTTTGGAGGCAGCAATTCCGTGCTTAGCAGGGCTGAGCCGCCCTCTGGAGCCGCCCTGCCCCTCCTGTGAGGCTGAGAGGGAGGAGGGCAGGGAGCAGCCCCCAAGAGGTGACACTTTGGGGTGGTGGTGGCACGGCCTGGGAGTTGCGCTTGCAGATCATTTTTACAGTTTATCATTTTGACAGTTTATCATTTTTACAGTTTACCATTTTTACGGTCAGCAGGAGCCAAGCTTTGCTCACACAGAGGGACACGGGATCGCAGGGACCTCGAGCCCAGCCGGGAGGGTTTGTTCAGCCAGTCCCAGTGGGAATTTCCCCGATTTTCCCTGTTCTTGCAGCCATCCAGGCTGTAACCACAGGGATTTACTCCAGACCACACTCGGGTCTTGCTCTCCTGGTGGCGAAGGGATGTGAGTCCTTGTGCCACTCCTGAGGCCTTTCCCACCCCTTCCCGTGCCTGCCAGGCGCTGCCTCCCCGCCCCCGCACACCCCCCTGGCTGCTGCGGCAGGAGCAGGGCAGAGCCCAAAGGGTTAATGGGGTGTGCAGGGCGAGTTTGGGAATCCTGCAGCGCCCAGGGCTGCGACCAGAGCCCCCGGAGGCAGGAAGAGCGCGGGGAATGCCGTGGCAAAGGGCAGGGAAGGGTGCAGGAACACCCTGGAGCTTCTCCTGCCATCCGTGCCAGCTGCCACCTCCCCCCGCTCCCAGCAGTGTCCCCTGCCCTGCCCACGGTGGCACTGGCACCGAATCCCTGCCAGACTCCACCCTCACTGCCCACGCCGTGCTCCGGCTGCCTCCACCCCGTCCTCAGCGCCTTCCTGAGGCTAAACCCGGCTGATTTGGAGCTGGATCTAGGGCAGGACCAGAGCAGGACCTTGCTGTGCTCCAGCAAGGGCATCCTGGCTGCTCATCCTGGGGACTGATGGGGCCACAGATTTATATTTATATTTATATTTATATTTATATTTATATTTATATTTATATTTATATTTATTAGAAATATATTTATATCATAGTTATAGTTATTATTGTGTTTATAGTTTATACTTATATTTATATGTTCACATAAATATGTGTTCCAAAATGTTCATATAAAATATAATATGCTCATATATACATATAATATATGTTCATAAAATATGTTCATATCTATAAAATATATTTGATATAGATAAAGAGAGAGATATATGGAGTGAAAGACTGTGCCTGTGGCTGCACCACGGCCGGCAGAGAAAGCCCCAGATGTGCCACCAAGGCAGGTGTCACCTCCATGCAGTGCCCGTCTGGGTGACACCCATCCACGTGTCACCTTCCAGCGGGGACCAGAGATGAGGGGAGCCCTGAAAAGAGCTTTTCTCCAGGGATGACGGGCTGGGGATTCTGGGGACATGTGGCAGCACATTTGTCTCTCTCTCACGATTTTTCATAGAGGTGCACAAAGAGAAAGAAAGATAAAACAATTTCTATTTCTGCTCCTTGTTTTTCCCATGTGGAATGTGCTTGGAGAATTGTTTACCTGGGGTGATTGCTTGGTTGGATTCTGGTGAGGATTGTTTGGGGCTGGTGGCCAATCCAATCCAACCCAACCCAATCCAACCCAACCCAATCCAACCCAACCCAATCCAATCCAACCCAATCCAACCCAGTCCAACCCAATCCAACCCAATCCAACCCAATCCAACCCAATCCAATCCAATCCAATCCAATCCAATCCAACCCAACCCAACCCAACCCAACCCAATCCAACCCAATCCAATCCAATCCAATCCAATCCAATCCAACCCAACCCAATCCAATCCAACCCAATCCAATCCAATCCAATCCAATCCAATCCAATCCAACCCAATCCAACCCAACCCAATCCAATCCAACCCAATCCAATCCAATCCAATCCAATCCAATCCAACCCAACCCAACCCAATCCAACCCAATCCAACCCAATCCAATCCAATCCAATCCAATCCAATCCAACCCAATCCAACCCAACCCAACCCAATCCAATCCAATCCAATCCAACCCAATCCAATCCAACCCAACCCAACCCAATCCAATCCAATCCAATCCAATCCAATCCAATCCAACCCAACCCAACCCAACCCAACCCAATCCAATCCAATCCAACCCAATCCAATCCAACCCAATCCAATCCAACCCAACCCAACCCAACCCAACCCAACCCCACCCAACCCAATCCAATCCAACCCAACCCAATCCAATCCAATCCAATCCAATCCAATCCAATCCAATCCAACCCAACCCAATCCAATCCAACCCAACCCAATCCAACCCAATCCAATCCAATCCAATCCAATCCAACCCAACCCAACCCAACCCAACCCAATCCAACCCAATCCAATCCAATCCAATCCAATCCAACCCAACCCAACCCAACCCAACCCAACCCAACCCAACCCAACCCAATCCAATCCAACCCAACCCAACCCAATCCAATCCAATCCAATCCAATCCAATCCAATCCAATCCAATCCAATCCAACCCAACCCAATCCAACCCAATCCAATCCAATCCAATCCAATCCAACCCAACCCAACCCAACCCAACCCAATCCAACCCAATCCAATCCAATCCAATCCAATCCAACCCAACCCAACCCAACCCAACCCAACCCAACCCAACCCAACCCAATCCAATCCAACCCAACCCAACCCAATCCAATCCAATCCAATCCAATCCAATCCAATCCAATCCAATCCAATCCAACCCACCTGTGACTGGACCCTCAGAGAGGGCCACGAGCTGTTAGTAGTTAGATATGGTAGTTAGAGAAAGTAGGTTTGTAGTTTTAGTGTCTTCCTTTATATAATATATTAATATATTAGTAATAATAAAGAAATCATTCAGCCTTCTGAACTGAGGATGTTGGACATCGTCATTCCTTCCCACTGGGTTCGCCTGCATTTTACAACAGGGACATCCCCCCCGCGTCATGTCGTGGTGTGGTTTTAGGAGGGGCTGCCACATCTCCACCTGGCTGGGACCCCTGGAGAACCATCCCTGCTCGCTCAGGAGGCAGAGCGGGAGGGCTCAAACCCCGGGCGCGCCCCTGGCTGGGTTTGGTTCAGTGAGAACACCTCACTGCTCCGTTCCCCGGCATCCCGGCACACCTAGGAGCACCCCAGCTGGCTGATCCCCGCATCCCCGAGCCCCTGAAAAGCGTCTCTATGCCTTTGTTGGAGGCTCTGAAAGCGGCTTTTTTACTCCTTAACATCTGTGACTCGCCGGGCTCCGGCGGCTGCGGGAGGGAAAATTAATCCTTTGTTGCTCCTCCGCCGTTTCTTTGCCGGGCTTGCGATGGAAGAAAATCAGCTCGTTTTTCTTCCTGCCCTTCCTGGTTACGGCCGCGCTGGGGGCTCTGCTCGGGAGCCCGGGCGCTGCTCGCACTCGGGAATGACAGCTCAGCCCCGCCGGGAGGGGACAGGGGGCGTGGGGAGGGGACAGGGGCTGCGGAGGGGACAGGGGCTGTGTGAGGGGACAGGGGATGTGTGAGGGGACAGGGGATGTGTGAGGGGACAGGGGCTGCGGAGGGGACAGTGGTGTAGGGAGGGGACAGGGGCTGTGTGAGGGGACAGGGGATGTGTGAGGGGACAGGGGCTGCGGAGGGGACAGGGGATGTGTGAGGGGACAGGGGCTGCGGAGGGGACAGGGGATGTATGAGGGGACAGGGGATGTGTGAGGGGACAGGGGCTGCGGAGGGGACAGGGGCTGCGGAGGGGACAGGGGCGTGGGGAGGGGACAGGGGCTGTGTGAGGGGACAGGGGATGTGTGAGGGGACAGGGGCGTGGGGAGGGGACAGGGGCTGTGTGAGGGGACAGGGGATGTGTGAGGGGACAGGGGCTGCGGAGGGGACAGGGGCTGTGTGAGGGGACAGGGGATGTGTGAGGGGACAGGGGCTGTGTGAGGGGACAGGGGATGTGTGAGGGGACAGGGGCTGCGGAGGGGACAGGGGATGTGTGAGGGGACAGGGGCTGCGGAGGGGACAGGGGATGTGTGAGGGGACAGGGGATGTGTGAGGGGACAGGGGCTGCGGAGGGGACAGGGGCGTGGGGAGGGGACAGGGGCTGCGGAGGGGACAGGGGATGTGTGAGGGGACAGGGGCTGTGTGAGGGGACAGGGGCGTGGGGAGGGGACAGGGGCTGCGGAGGGGACAGGGGCTGCGGAGGGGACGGGGACGAGGAGGGGACAGGGGTTTGTGGAGGGGACAGGGGCTGCGGAGGGGACAGGGGCTGCGGAGGGGACGGGGACGAGGAGGGGACAGGGGTTTGTGGAGGGGACAGGGGCTGCGGAGGGGACAGGGGTTTGGGGAGGGGACAGGGGATGTGTGAGGGGACGGGGCTGAGGAGGGGACAGGGGCGTGGGGAGGGGACAGGAGATGCAGGGAAGGGGACCGGGGCAGTGGGGACGGGACCTGGCTGTGCAGATGAACCGGCTGGGGCCAGGGTGGGAGGGGTTCAGAGCGACCCCCCCAGACCCCCCCGTGTCTGTGAGTATCAATGCAATCCCCACACGCACTGGATTTTAAATCTGGGGTGCCCCGATGGTTTTTTGGGATGCTGCACTCGGCTCCAGGCTCGGGTGGGAGCGCGGTGGGGACATCACACGGCACAAGTGACATTTGGGACAGCTTTTGCCCCGTCCCAAGAATTCCCCCAGCTGCTCTCAAAAGACGATTCTGGCTCTAAAACCCGTGCTTATGAACTCAGAGTTGTGTCCCAAAATTAAAGGTTTTAACGGAAAACCACTTTAAGGAGTCTATTCCAGCCTCCACTTTGATGCTCTACCGCCCTTCCCAGGAGGGCGAAGCTGCAGCTCCGCCACCTCTGGAGGATTTCCCGGCGAGCCCGGCCCGGCTGCGGGGCTGGGCTGGGCCGGGCTGGGCAGGGCAGGGCTGGGCTGGGCCGGGCTGGGCTGGGCTGGGCTGGGCTGGGCAGGGCTGGGCTGGGCTGGGCCGGGCTGGGCTGGGCAGGGCTGGGCTGGGCTGGGCCGGGCTGGGCTGGGCAGGGCTGGGCTGAGCCGGGCTGGGCCGGGCTGGGCTGGGAGGTTGTTGGGAAGAGGCAGATCCGTGGGGAGGGCAGGGGAAGGGTTCGCTCCTCCCGCCCGCCTGGGGAGGAGCGCGGCGGGATGGACGCTGCGGCTGGAGGTCTGTGGGATGCTGGAGCGCTGTGGCCATGAGATGAACCCGGCTGAAGAGCTGTCCCCAGCCCTGGAGCCACCGAAATCAAGGATTTGGAGCTGCTGGAGAGGGCCCAGAGGAATCCACGGAGCTGCTCCAGGGCTGGAGCCCCTCTGGAACTCTGGGAGAGCTGGGGGTGCTGCCCTGGAGAGGAGAAGCTCCAGGGAGAGCTCAGAGCCCCTGCAGGGCCTGAAGGGGCTCCAGGAGAGCTGCAGAGGGACTGGGGACAAGGCCTGCAGGGACAGGAGCCAGGGAATGGCTCCCAGTGCCAGAGGGCAGGGCTGGATGGGATCTTGGGAATTGGGAATTGTTCCCTGGCAGGGTGGGGAGGGGCTGGGCTGGAATTGCCAGGGCAGCTGGGGCTGCCCCTGGATCCCTGGAAGTGCCCAAGGCCAGGCTGGACACTGGGGCTGGGAGCACCTGGGGCAGTGGGAGGTGTCCCTGCCATGGCAGGGGTGGCACTGGGTGGGATTTAAGGTCTCTTCCCAATCCAAACCATTCCATGATATAAGATGGGGAAATCTGGGGCATTCAGAGCCCTGAGGAGGGAGGTGGCAGTATTAAGGAAGGGAAAAAGAGGGAAAAAAAATTTAAAAAAAAATTAAAAACCACCCTCACCTTAATCACCTGAACTGCCTGGGGAAGGGAGGTGCCCCAAAGCAGAACAGCACCAGCTGAAACTTTCCTTTGACTTTTATAATTACAGAATAGAAAAGAAATCCTCGATTCACGTTACAAAGACGGGCTCATAGAAAACCAAGCCAACGGAACAGAAACACCCAAGGTCCCGGAGCGCCGTGCCCAGCTCCTGTGGAGCCCAGCGGGGGAGGCTCTTCCCAAGAGCTTTAATGCCAGCGAGCTCTGCCTGCTGCTTCCTGCTGGCTTTGGGAAGGGTTGGGAGCGGGGGAGTGTCTGCCTGTCCATCCCATCCCATCCCATCCCAGAGCAGGTCAGTGGAGCATCCTTGGTCCTGGAATGGAAAATAAACCCCAGAGATGCTGCTGGCCCCAGGGCTTGGGGATGGCAATATGTTCTGGAGGATGAGGGGGATCACTGCCTGAAAAAAACCACGATTTTCCATGGAAAAAAAGAAGGGCAAAGGGTGGAAAAGTTATTGCCTGTAGAGTTCGCAGCTTGGCTGGAGGTGGCGGGGGGCTGTGGGGGGCTCAGCCCATCCCAGCTCCCGGGCCCTGGCACTTCCAGGGCTCCCTCTTGGGAAGGGACAAAAAAACCAGCCCAGGGTGTAAAAAACTGCCCTGGCACTGGAGGAGAAACAGCTGGGAGTGAAATCCACCCAAACCCCCCAGCTCCCAGGAGTGCAGGGCGGCCTTCGGAGCAGATCCAGGGATCCTGGGGGAGATCCCACGGAAAGGAGAGCGAGGAGCTTCCGGGGAGCTGGGACACTCCAGGAAACTCCTTTTGTTTCCTTCCAGTTCCTTCCAAGGCTTTTCCTTCCCAGCCCATCCTCCTCCTGCAAAGCAATCCCTGCCCAGCCCATCTCCCACCCCCAAAAATCCTTCCCCCCGTGCCGGTGTCCCTGACGGATGAGTTTGGCACCGAGCCCCCCCCGGATGAAGGGACCAGGGTGGGACCCCCGGCCCTGGGCGAGGTTTGGGATGGCCCTGGGGGGGTCCCAGCGATGCTGAAGGCACGGTGTCAGCCTTGGGGGGGGGGGGCCCGGCTCAGCCAGAGTCTACTCAGGCACTTTAAATTAAATAAAAACCCAAAGAAATGATTGGGGGGGGGGGGGGGGGAATAAAATCCCAAAGCAACCCAAAACATTCATCAGATCCGTTCGGACGGCTGGGAAGGGGCGGTGCCGCAGCAGCGTCGCTGTTCCCAGCTCGGAGCAAGGCCCCCAAAATGTGGGAGGGAGGGGGGTGCAGGGGGATTTCGAGGTCCTGGGTGCCCCCCCATGTCCCCAAATCTGGGCGTCGAGGCGATGCTGATGGGCAGATCCGGCTTCTCGGAGCGTCCCAGGGCGAGCCCCTTCAATGCTGCTTCGTCCCAGTGTGGGGGGCTGGAGAATTCCCGCTGGGAGCAAAATCCCCGTTTTTGGGGCCAGTCTGAGCCCAGATCCGGCGTTTTCAGGAAATTGTCCCAAGCCCGCCTGTCCCCAGGGCGGTGCCGGTGCCTGTCCCTGTCCCAAACCCGTCCCGCTCCGCTGCTCCAAGGAAAAGCCAGGCTGGGAGAAACTGAGGCCGGCGGTGTCCTGTGAGCGCTGCCACCTCCCCGCTGTCGCCGTGTCCCCATCGCGGGCAGGCTGCGAGCCCGGGGGGTGGCACAGCCCGGCGGGTTCGGGCTCCGTGGGGCGGCCGAGCGGCTCCCGGCGCTGGCTTTGGGATGTCCCGGGGGGGCAGGAGGGGACGGGCGGCTCGCCGTGGTGGCCCCGTCGCACCGGGGGTGGTGGCAGCAGGGGGTGGTGGCTCCGCGGGGTCCTGGCGCCGCTGGCTCCCGGTTATCCCGAGCTGGAAAAGAGGGGACAGGAGGGGTTGGGAGGGAGCCCACGGCGTGACCCCACGTGGGGACAAAGGCACACAAAGGGACAAAAAGGGGACAGGAGGGGATGGGAGAGATCCTGTGTCCCCACGTGGGGACAAAGGGACAAAAAAGGGACAGGAGGGGTTGGGAGGGAGCCCACGGCGTGACCCCACGTGGGGACAAAGAGACGCAAAGGGACAAAAAGGGGACAGGAGGGGATGGGAGAGATCCTGTGTCCCCACGTGGGGACATAGAGGCACACAAAGGGACAAAAAGGGGACAGGAGGGGTTGGGACGGAGCCCACGGCGTGACCCCACGTGGGGACAAAGAGGCGCAAAGTGACAAAAAGGGGACAGGAGGGGTTGGGAGAGATCCTGTGTCCCCACGTGGGGACAAAGGCACAAAGGGACAAAAAGGGGACAGGAGGGGTTGGGAGAGATCCTGTGTCCCCACGTGGGGACAAAGAGGCACAAAGGGACAAAAAGGGGACAGGAGGGAGAGATCCTGTGTCCCCACGTGGGGACAAAGAGCCGTGGCCAGAGCGGGGCAGGGACCTCTCATGGGGTCACTGCTCTCCTTCCACCCCCAGAAATGCCAGAGGGCGGCTGGGGAGCAGGGCTGGTGTCCCCTCCCGTGGGGACACGGTGTTCTTGGGGTTCATTCCTCTCTCTTCTTCTTGTGCCTGTTATAATTTTATTGCTATTTTTGGTTCTTATTTTTATTTTTATTATTGTTGTTATCATAATCAGCATTGTTGTCGTTGTTATTATTAATAATTTTATTATTTTTATTATCAATAATAATGACAATGCTACTGCTACTATTGCCAGTACTATTATTCTTCTTGTTATCTTTTGCTTAATTTCAGTTATTAAACTGTTGTTACCCCGCAGGTTCTCCCTGTTATTGTTGTTGCTATTTTTATTTGTATTGATAATAATACAGCTCCTCCTACAACTATCACTACTACTACTATTAATATTATTCCTGTTATTATATATTTTTAATTTCAGTTATTAAACTGCTGTTACCCCACAGATTTTCTCTATTATGGTTATTTTTTATTAGTAATAATAATAATGCAGCTCCTATTATTATTATTATTATTATTATTATTATTATTATTATTATTATTATTATATTTTTCTTCATTTCAATTATTAAACAGTTGTTACCCCACAAGTTCTCCCCATTACTGTCGTTTTTATTTTTATTAATAACAATAATACACTTGCTACTACAACTATTACCACTATTACTACTACTATTATTCTTGTTATTATGTTTTACTTCATTTCCATTATTAAGCCGTTGTTATATCACAGGTTTTCCTTATTATTGTTGTTGCTATTGTTATCACCACAATAATAATAATAATAATAATAATAATAATAATAATAATAATAATGCTATTTCTATTATTCTTGTAATTATTCCCAGACCTCCCCATGTCGCCGTTAATTCAATCACAGCTAATTAGAAACTGCAGAATGAGCTGTAATTGCTGTGGCTGCAGCCTGGCTGGCCCTGGGGACACGAGTGACACTGGGGACACGAGTGACACTGGGGACACGAGTGATCCTGGGGACACGAGTGATCCTGGGGACATGAGTGGCCCTGGGGACACGAGTGACACTGGGGACACGAGTGACACTGGGGACACAGCTGGCCCTGGGGACACGAGTGACCTTGGGGACACAGCTGGCCCCGGGGACACGAGTGACCTTGGGGACACGAGTGACCCTGGGGACACGAGTGACACTGGGGACACGAGTGACCTTGGGGACATGAGTGACCTTGGGGACATGAGTGACACTGGGGACACGAGTGACCTTGGGGACATGAGTGACACTGGGGACACGAGTGACACTGGGGACACGAGTGATCCTGGGGACATGAGTGACACTGGGGACACGAGTGATCCTGGGGACACGAGTGGCCTTGGGGACACGAGTGACACTGGGGACACGAGTGGCCTTGGGGACACGAGTGGCCTTGGGGACACGAGTGACACTGGGGACACAAGTGACACTGGGGACACGAGTGGCCTTGGGGACACGAGTGACACTGGGGACACGAGTGACACTGGGGACACGAGTGGCCTTGGGGACACGAGTGACACTGGGGACACGAGTGACACTGGGGACACAAGTGACACTGGGGACATGAGTGACACTGGGGACACGAGTGACCCGCCCCCCAGAGCCAGGCCAGCCCTTGTTTGTCCCCTCGCTGCTGAGAGGAGCAGCGGGACCCCGGTGTCCCCTCCCTGTCCCTGTCCCCTCCATGAGCCACCACGTGTCCCCCACTTTGGGGACAGGGGCGCCCCCGAGTCCCAGAGCAGAGGGGGATGGAGGGGCCATGGAAATGACAGCTGCATTAATTAATCAGTGGGTCATTAATGAGCCGCTGGGGACAGGGGCGAGCTGGCAGGGTGGTGGCAGTGTCCTGGTGTCACCCCACAGCCCAAGCTGGGTCCCCGGCAGTGGGGCAGTGCCAGGGGGACGCTGGATTGGCAGAGGGCACAGGGAGGGTACGATCTCCCGGGATTTGGGACAGGACCCGAGGTGTCCCCACCTGGGGACAGCCCCAGCCTCCTCTGCCGGCAGCCTTTGTGTCCCCTGTGTCCCCAGAACTGCTGTTCCCAGCACTTGAAATGGATTTTTCAGCTGATTTCCCCAAATCCTGCAGCTTTCAGCACTGACCCCGCAGCCGCCGGGGCGTGCTGGGCCTGCGGCACCCCCTGGCACCCCCTGTGCCCCTGGGGGGTGACACGGGGGGCAGGGCGGGCTCCCCTGTCCCTCTGCCCGTGGTGGCTTTGCCCAGTGCCACCCAGGCAGGGCTGAAGGGACACAGGGGACGTGTCCCATCCATGGGACAGCACTCCTGGGTCCCCCCAACAGGCAGGAGGACACCCCAGTAACCCCCAGGATGTGGCTGCTGGCACCGGGGGGTGCCAATGCCACCAGCCGTGTCCCCAGCTGTGTCCCACCCACACCCAGGGGCTGGCGGCTCTCAGGGAAGGACCAGCCCCGTGCGGGGGGGGGGCACAGCACCCATGGGTGCTCCCCTCCACCCCATCAGTGTCCCCAGGGAGGGCCCGGCAGTGTCACAGATGGATTTGTCCCCTCCCAGCCCCTCTTTCCCTCCCTAATGGCATCGCCTACCCTTGAATTTGCATACAAGGCTTAAAATATAATTAATTTTTGGCAGCGGGCAGAGCCTGCTCGAGGTTAATCCCTTTAGATTTGCGAGCCTTATCTCGCTGGAGTGTTTATCGAGCTCGGCTTAATGGGGAAGGGAGGGCGAGGAGGAGGAGGAGGAGGAGGAGGCGGCCGCGCTTATCTGGAGAGCCGCTGCTCCCGCGGGCACGGCGAGGGGAGCTCGGCGAACACAACCCGGCGAGCACAACCCGCGGCCGGGATCCTCCGCAGAGGATGGGGATGGGGATGCACAGCCCCAAAAGTGAGCTGGGACAGCGCCTGGGCTCCCCGAGGGGTCCTGCAGCCCTGAGCACCCCGGGACTCACGTGTAGAGCGGCTGTAGCTGCAGGTGCGACGTCTTCTGGGGCGCCTGGTAGCCGTAGGAGTCAAAGCCGCCGATGAAATCAACTGGGGAGAGGCGGGAGAGCAGCGGGGTGAGCCGGGAGGGGCAGCAGGGAGATTCCCTGCATCCCGTGGGATGGGGAACAGCCCGAGCTGCAGCTGCATCCCAGCAAAATGCGACAGCCCAGGGAAATGCGACTTCTCAGTGGGCAATCGGGAGGTCCTCAGAGCCCCTGCAGGGCCTGAAGGGGCTCCAGGAGAGCTGCAGAGGGACTGGGGACAAGGCCTGCAGGGACAGGAGCCAGGGAATGGCTCCCAGTGCCAGAGGGCAGGGCTGGATGGGATCTTGGGAATTGGGAATTGTTCCCTGGCAGGGTGGGGAGGGGCTGGGCTGGAATTGCCAGAGCAGCTGGGGCTGCCCCTGGATCCCTGGCAGTGCCCAAGGCCAGGCTGGGCTCTGGGACACTCTGGGACAGTGGGAGGTGTCCCTGCCATGGCAGGGTGGGATGGGATGGAATTTCAGGTCCTTTCCCACCCAAACCATCCCGTGATTCGGTGATCCTGATCCACCACAGCATCCCAGGGAATGCCGGTGCTGCATCCCCAGGGGAATAAATCAGAACCACAAACTGGACCAGAGCAGAAGGGACCGCTGCTGCTCACCCAGCCCTGGGTGGGTGGCCATGCCCTGGGTGGCTGCGGGTACCCAGCTTCTCCCAGATCACCCCGTGTTTCCCCACACCTGACCCCTCTCCCCGGCACAGCCAGCACAGGGATGGACCCCGGGTGCAGCCAGGCCGAGAAATCCAACCTTTGCAGGATCCCCAGCGCCCCAAATCCCACATTGGGGTGGGTCATCCATGGGTGTCCAAGAGCTGAGAGCTCCAGGGGAGATCCCCCCCTCTCCCGGAATATTTCCCTTCCTGACTCAATATTCTGCCAGCTCTCGATTTTGACGCCATCCATCCATTTCCAAATCTAATAAGATATTCCATTAAAAAGATGCATTTGCATCCCGGGCTGAGGCAGCATTAATATTAAAATTGTGTTGGATGCGGGAGTTTGTGGGAGCGCAAATGCGCTCCAGAGCCGCCAGCGCCGGATAAATCCTTTTGGAAAGGTGTTGTTCCCGCAGGCAGAGGCCAATTCCCCACGGAGATGTTTTATTTCCATGGGAAAGGAGGGAAAACACGGGGGCTGGGCTGGGACCACCTGTGGGTCCGTGGCATGGGTGGGGTGCTGATCCCGGTGCTGATCCCGGGAAGGAGCGAATCCGGGTGGTTGTGGCCCAGCCCAGCTGGTGGGAATTAATTAAGGGCAGATGAGCTTTCAATGCACTGGGACAGCCACAGCCCCGAGCACCTGGTTCACCGGGGCCGGGGTGGGAGCAGAAGAGCAGAACAGACTGGATAAAAGTTAGCCTTCCCTTTGCCCAAAGTGCTGTTTTGCCCCTGTTTTGGGGTGAAAACCTGGCAGTGGGGACACAGCCCAGGGACACAGTGTCCCCAGGTTGCTGTGGCTGTCAAGGGGGGTGACAGCTGCCCTGTCACACCCCAGCAGCTCTGCCTCACCAGGGCTGGGAAAATGGGGCAAAAACCCAACTAAAGGGAATTCCTCAGCTGCCTGGGACCCGGGCACGGCTTCCCCAGACCCCGCTGGGAGCTGCCATCCTGCTCAGGGTGGCACCAGCCGAGGACACTGTGCCCCTGTCCCCCCCAGCCAAGGCACTTACAGCTGTCCTCCTCCTCCAGGAACACTTTGCTGACGTAGCAGGCGTAGACGAAGCCGAAGAGCTGCGGAAAAACAGGGGGCAGGGAGAGGCTGGTTATGGGGTCATGGGCAGCACAGCGGGCACGGTGCCAGTGTGGGGGGGACTGGCAGTGACCTGGGGGCACTGGGGGTGACCTGGGGGGCACTGGGACCATCCAGAGCCCATCCCGGTGCCGTTTGGGGTGCAGCAGGGTTGGATGGATTCAGCTGCACAAGGAGGGGGCCCCTGAAGGGGCTGGAGCTGGCACCCCACAGAGGGTGCTGAGCCCCACACAGTGCTGGGAGCCCCTTTGGGGACTCTGATTCCCCTTCAAGCTCTATTTCAGGGATCTCTGCCTCCAGGTGCGACCCACTGCCACCTCCCCACAGGGGGTGACAGTCACCGGGAGGGGGGACCCTCCCTCCCAGCAGGCAGCACATTCCAGCAGCTCGTTCCCAGGGAGTGATTCCTCCATCCCTGCAGCATCCAGCCCTCAAGCTGACAAGTTCTGGGCTGGTTCGCACGCCCGGGGTGCTGGCAGGGCTCTGTGTGCTCCTCTCCGGGTGACAGAAATGCGTGATGGGGGCGCCAGGGCGCCTCTGCTCAGCCCAGTGCCATCCCCCCGCCTGCCCCATTCCCGGCTGGGCACGGAGGGTGAGGAGGGGCGCGCTTACCGCCAGGAAGATCTGCGTGGCGCTGCTCACCACCTCGATGTACTGGTAGTCGAGCAGGCAGCCGCTGACGGTGATGACGTGGTGGTCCTCGGGCGCCAGGTTGGAGTTCAGCACCGGCGTCACCAGGCAGCCCGGGCCGTTCTCCATCCACCACGAGCGGTGCAGCGAGGTGTTGAAGGTCATGATGAAGTCTCGGTCCTGCGGGAGGAGGAGGAGGGGCGGGAGGAGGAGGGGAATGGCGGATCCGAGGCTCTTTGCGGGAGGGTTGCACAGGAAATGGGTTTTCCCAAGGCAGGGATGCTCCCTGAGATCAGAGCAGGGCATCTCCCTGATGCCCGGCCCCGGTGCTCGGGGCTTCCTCCGGTGCTGGCACCGTGGACATCTGCCCAGGCAGCACCCGGGTGACGCCCAGGTGACAGGATGGGTGTCACAGGGCGGGCACCAGAGCGGCAGGGAAGGTGTTTGTGATGCTGCCTCCTGCCACCGCAGGGATGGGAGCATGGCAGCGCCCCATCAGCGTGTCCAGGCACGCAGGGCAGCCCCTGCTGCTTCCCCTGGGCTTTTGGGGTGCCACGAACTCATCCCACTCCCAGGGAGCCTTGCAGGGTCCCCCTGGAGCATGTCCCCTCCTCGTCAGCCCCTCACAAGCTTTGGGGCTCTGCCTGGGTCCTCTCCAGCAGCTGTGGGGTGGCTTTGGGCGGGCAGCAGCCCCCTGCAAGGGGGAGAATCCTCAGCCCCTGGCTGCCCCTTTCCACCCCATGAGAGACCCCTGGTACCCCTGGGGAGCCACCATCCCACAGAGAGCCCCCCCAGCCCCTCTCTGCCCCCCCCCCCCCAGCTCTCGGCTGTGCTGGGGCTGAGCATCCCCCGCAGGAAATCACCGATCTGGGATTAAAAGGTTTTCGCTGCTGGGGGCGGCAAAAACCCCCGAAAGGGAGCGCGTGGGTTTGGGTTTGCCGAGCTGGAGGATGTGGCTGAGGCGCAGGGAAGCGGGCGAGGGGGAGCTGGGACGGGCACCGGGGATTTCCACAAAAACCCGCGGTGGGAGGGAATGCTCCCGCTCCCCCCATCCTGCTGCGCACCCAGCGCTCCGGGACAGCCTCAAATGCCCTGGAGCTGCTCGGGGAGATGTTCCCAGCCGTGGAACACCCCCAGGAGGCTTCGCCCTGCTTGGGGCAGCACGGAGAGAGCGGAGCTGGCTGTCCCCAGCCCTCCGCGATGTCCCCGCAGCCCCAGATCGGGGAGGGACGCACAGGGACCCCCGCCCTGGGGCCAAAGGTTCCCTCAGAGCAGCCGGTGCTGCCCCATCCCCGCGGGAAGTTTTGCGCTTTTTTTTTCGTGTAAAAGCGAAATTTAACAGCGCAGGGTGTGGTGAAGGCACAGCCCCGCTCACATCCTCACCCCGTGGCCGCAGGGTGACGTCCCAAAGCCGGGAATGCCGTCCAGCCATGGCTGGGAGCCCCAGAAATCCGGGGAAAATTGGGATTATACAGCAGGGGGGTGTCCTCCTCCCACCCACTGCCCTCCCCATCCCTGCCAGAGACTCTGCCCCGAACTTCCCTGCCGCTGCTCATCCCGTTCCTGGTGTTCCGCCTCTCCTTGATCCCCTCAGCGGAGATAAAGGAAATTCAGTTTGGGTCCGGGAACGGCCGCTCTGCCTCTCTGAACTGTCCATTTGTCCATCCCATCCCGTGGGAATTCCGTGCTGCGGGGCTGGGGCACCCCCGGCTCTGGGGGGGCACTTTTGGGGGAGCAGGAAGGCGAGGAGGAGGAGGAGCGCAAGGGCGGGCCAGCAGGAAGGACGGAAGGACGGAAGGACGGGGGGAAGGAGGATGCAGGGAGGAAGAGGAGGAAGGTGCGGGCGTTACCTGTGACAAGCGCCCGACCTCCAGGTAGAAGCAGATGATGAAGGCGTTCCAGCCGACCCACAGCACCAACCACACGGCGTACTGCGGGAGGAGACGGGTCAGGGCACGGGCACCCCTCCGGACCCGCTGTACCCCTCTCCAACCCCGCTGTACCCCCTTCGGACCCGCTGTACCCCCTCTGGACCTGCTGTACCCCCTCCGGACCCGCTGTACCCCTCTCCAACCCCGCTGTACCCCCTTCGGACCCGCTGTACCCCCCTCCGGACCCGCTGCACCCCCTCCAACCCCGCTGTACCCCCTCCGGACCCGCTGCACCCCCTCCGGACCCGCTGTACCCCCCTCCGGACCCGCTGCACCCCCTCCAGCCCCGCTGTAACCCCTCCAACCCCGCTGTACCCCCCTCCGGACCCGCTGCACCCCCCTCCAAGCCCTTTGTACCCCCTCCAGCCCCGCTGCACCCCCTCCAGCCCCGCCCCGCCCGCTGCATCCACGGGGGTCCGGGTTTGGATCGTGGAATCACAAAATCACAGCACGGTTTGGGGTGGAAGGGACCTTAAAGTTCATCAATTAGGGGAGAAGCCATGGGGGCGCCAGGCATCATCCCAGGCTGACTTAGTGAGTCCTAATTACAGGGGAGAATTAATGAGGTGGGGAAAGTGGGGAGAGTTTTTTTTTCCCCGAGGATGTGCATCCACCAGCTGCGCCTCAGTTTCCCCATCCATAAAACTCCAAATTCTCGTTGAATTTCCTTTGTGAGGGCTCCAGTTCCCACCCCTGCCACGGCAGGGACGCCTCCCAAATCCCACTGTGCCCTTCCAAGCCCTGTCCAGCCTGGCCTTGGACACTTGCAGGGACGGAGCAGCCGCAGCTGCTGTTCCCGGGGGTACAGGAGGGAGCTGGGGCCGAGCCCCCCCGGCGCTGACGCTGCTGCACCCCCAGGGTGGTACCTACCATCATGAGGTATCTGGATCTGTACTGGATGGTCCCAAAAATACCCAAAATCACGGCCATGATGTGTAAGAAGTTCGCCAGGATGGGGGCCCACTGGTATCCCAGGAAATCAAAGATCTGCCGCTCCAGCGCCGCGACCTGCAACAGAGCAGGGGAGGGGGCAGGGGTCAGGGCCGGGCACCCCCGGGGGGCTGGAGGCAAGGAGCGGCTGGGAACGGCTGGGAATTCCCTGGATAACGGGTTGGGGTGGGCTGGAATGTCCGTGTGGGGCACTGGCCAGTAACCGTGGTTTACTGAGGGTATTTGGAGCTAAAAGGGGAACCCAGGGAGATGCAACCCCACAGCCCCCTGTGTGCCTCACTTTCCCATCACTCAGAGCTTGGGCGCTGCTGAAAACCCATCCTGGAGGATGGTTTGTGATGGGAAAAGCCTCCGGGTGCCGTATTTCCTTTTCCAGCCCATCCTCCGTGGCTCCGTCGGGCTCTGATGGCCGTTTCCATCTGTAATCCACAAACGGGGCCGTGCTGCGGGCAGGTAAATCCCCCCGGCAGCCGAGGGGATCCATCCCTGACCCCAGCACTTACTTGTGGCTCCACTGCTCCTAATCACAGGATTAG